>NC_057794.1:387265212-387271638 GCF_018294505.1 Triticum aestivum | reverse complement strand
GGGAGTCCTGGACTAAGGGGTCCTCGGGCGTCTGGCCTGTTATCTATGGGCCGGACTGATGGGCTGTGAAGATATGAAGACCGAAGACTGTACCCGTGTCCGGATGGGACTCTCCTTGGCGTGGAAGGCAAGCTTGACGAACAACTATGAAGATTTCATATTATGTAACCGACACTATGTAACCCTAGATCCCCCCGGTGTCTATATAAACCGGAGGACTTAGTCCGAATAGGGGATACTCAATACTGTAGTCATACATGCTAGACTTTTAGGGTTTAGCTATTACGATCTCGTGGTAGATCAACTCTTGTAACACTCATATTCATCAAGATCAATCAAGCAGGAAGTAGGTATTACCTCCATAGAGAGGGCCCGAACCTGGGTAAAGATCGTGTCACCTGTCTCCTGTTACCATCAACCTTAGACGCACAGTTCGGGACCCCCTACCCGAGATCCGCCGGTTTTGACACCGACATTGGTGCTTTCATTGAGAGTTCCTCTATGCTATTGCTGAAAGGTTTGATGGCCCCTTCAATCATCAATAATGACACTGTCTGCGGAGAAACTTTCCTCCCCGGACAGATCTTTGTGTTTGGCGGCTTCGCACCGCGGGCCAACTCGTTTGGCCATCTGGAGCAGATCGAAAGCTACGTCCCTGGCCATCAGGTCAAATTCGGGAGCTTGAACTACGTCGCGGACATCCGTGGAGACTTGATCTTCGCCGGATTCGATACCGCGGTAGCCGCTCCCGATCACCCCGATGATCATGACTTAAATCTGTCATCGGGCCGCATCCAGGAGATCGCTCCTGTAACCGCTCTCGCCCTAGAGCCGGAGCAGGTCGCGCCATCCGAAGATGGGAGGATTAACCCCACCACGGAGGCCGCAGATTCCACGACATTGGAGCCGCAGATGACCTGGTCTCACTCGATGCCTATGCCACCGGAACACCGGACTCGTCTCAAGTTGTAGGTTCCGAACCACGCAAGCCTACGGATGCCGAGCTTGATCGTTTATCGATCTTCGAATTCAGCGCCGCATACATCTTCCAGCACTCGCCTCTGGGCGATGTGCTAAACTCGTTAAAAAGTCTGTCCTTAGCGGAGGACTCTCAGCCGAACTATATCCGGCTCGAACTAGGGGCTGACGATGGGGAATTTCGCTTCCCACCCGCCACCCACTTTATAGCCACGGTCGAGGATTTGACCGACAAACTTGATTACGACTCCGAGGACATCGACGGTATGGACGACGATGCCGGAAAAGAAGAAGACCAGAACCCGCCGTTCCCCTGACGCTGGACGGCCACTTCCTCGTATGACGTATACATGGTGGATGCACCAAAGGAAAATAGCAGCGACGACAAGGAAGACCCAGTTGAGGATAAACCTTTCGAAATACAGTCCAAGCGCCGGTGTCAGCGGCGCCGCTCTAAGTCACGCCGCAGTAAAGATAGCAACACCGGCACAGGAGAAGATGACACTCTGGAAGGTGCCGAAGACAACAAAGACCCCGTCGACACAACAAACTAACAAGACGAACGGGAAGATGCGCAGGTTAGCCTTGTTAAACAGGCCATGCACAAAGATTCGAGGACGACAATTACCTTCCGCTCTCCGAGGATGAGGTGAGCCTTGGCACCGAGGATTTCATTGTGCCCGAGGAACCTCTTGAGCAGGAGCGCTTCAAGTGCCAGCTAATAGCCACTGCAAGGAGCCTGAAAAAGAAGCAGCATCAGCTTCAAGCTGACCAGGATCTGCTCAATGGTAAATGGACTGATGTCCTAGCAGCCGAAGAATATGGCCTCAAGCGCCCAACCAAAAGCTACCCAAAGCATAAATTGCTACCTCAGTTCGACGAGGAGGCGCCGGAGTATATACCACCATCGTACAATGCGCTGACCGGCCGGACAAAACGACAACCCATGCCGAACACCAGCCCGCCCCGCCTTGTCACTCAGGCAAAGGTAAATTCGCCCATGGCCATACATATGACCTCCGGCAGAACCTGAACAATAAAGTAGGACCTACCAGATCAATCTACGGATCGCGAGGACGCACCTCAACACGTGACAACGGCCACCTATTCGGACGTGACAAACCCAGTCATGCGCAGGCCGAACACCGCAGACAGACTTCATCAGAGCTGCGTCATGATACGGCCCGTTACAAAGGCCCCGCACACCCTCATTGCTTCACTGATGAGGTCCTGGATCATGAATTCCCCGAAGGATACAAGCCCGTGAACATAGAATCACATGATGGGACCACGGACCCCGTGGTGTGGATCGAAGACTTCATTCTCCACATCCATATGGCACGCGGAGATGACCTCCACGCCATCAAATACCTCCCTCTCAAACTCAAGGGGCCTGCTCGGCATTGGCTAAACAGTCTGCCCGACAATTCCATTGGCAGTTGGGAGGACTTGGAAGAGGCTTTCCTCGATAACTTCCAAGGTACATATGTTCGACCTCCGGACGCTGATGACTTAAGCCATATAGTCCAGTAGCCCAGAGAGTCCGCCAGGAAATTCTAGACAAGGTTCCTAACTAAAAAGAACCAAATTGTTGACTGTCCGGACGCTGAAGCTCTAGCAGCTTTCAAACATAGCATCCACGACGAATGGCTCGCTCGCCACCTCGGCCAAGAAAAGCCAAAATCCATGGCGGCCCTCACGACACTAATGACCTACTTTTGTGCGGGCGAGGACAGTTGGTTGGCCTGTAGCAAAAACAATGCAAGCGACGCCGAGTTAAAAATAACAAAGAGAAGTCTCGACGCAATAGATACAAGCGCCAAAATAGCAGTGATAACACCGAGGATACGATAGTCAACGCCGGATTCAGTGGCTCTAAGTCCGGTCAGCGGAAGGAGCTGTTCCAAAAGGACAATTCGGGCCCATCCAGCTTGGACCGCATACTTGATCGTCCATGCTAGATTCACGACACCCCCGACAAGCCTCATAATCATACAAATAGAGAGTGCTGGGTTTTCAAACAGGTCGACAAATTAAACGCCGAGAACAGGGAAAAAGGATCGCAAAGCGAGGACGATAACGAAGAGCCACGGCAGCCAAACACAGGGGGACAGAAGAAGTTTCCCCTCAGGTCAAAATGGTGAACATGATATATGCCACCCACATCCCCAAGAGGGAGCGCAAGCATGCGCTTAGGGACGTCTACGCGATAGAGCTAGTCTCCCCAAAATTCAACCCATGGTCGTCGTGCCCGATCACTTTCGATCGCTGGGACCACCCGACCAGTATCCGTCATGGGGGCTCAACCGCACTAGTCCTAGACCCAATAATTGATGGGTTTCACCTGACTCACGTCCTTATGGACGGTGGTAGCAGCCTCAATCTGCTCTATCAGGATACAACGTGGAAAATGGGCATTAACCCATCAAGGATCAAGCCTACAAGGACTACCTTTAAAGGAGTCATACCAGGTGTAGAGTCCCGCTGTACGGGCTCAATCACATTAGAGGTTGTCTTCGGATCTCCGGACAACTTCCGAAGTGAGGAGTTAATCTTTGATATCGTCCCATTCCGCAGTGGCTATCATGCACTGCTCGGACGAACTATGTTTGCTCGATTGAACGCAGTGCCACACTATGCTTATCTCAAGCTCAAGATGCCTGGTCCACGCGGCATTATAACAGTCAATGGCAATACGGAACGCTCTCTCCGTACAGAAGAGCACACAGCTGCCCTAGCAGCAGAAGTACAAAGCAGCCTTCTCAAGCAGACCCTTCATTCGACTGACAAGCCCGCAGGCATCCTTAAGAGGGTCCGAACTACTCTGCAGTAGGAGAGCTCGGCTCATCAGGAGCTCAACTAGCAATCCGGCCTCCGTCTCAGTCCCGATCAAGTGGTGGCATTCGTGCCGCGCGTACATAACTATGCACTTAAAATTCCATGGGCATTGACGGAGGCACAGACAACTTGTGATCCATGGCACGGCTCAACCGACATCGGATACACACATACTTTCACTTTTACTTGTTTTCCTTTCAGGTCTCAATCCCACAGGCCCCATCGGGGGGTCTGGTCATTGGTCCTCTTGTAGGATAAATACACCAAGACAGCGAGAAGCGCGGACATATGGGGAACTTTTTAGGTGATTCCGTTAACGATAACTCTACCTGTTTTCCAGGACCCATATGCAGCTCTCCCCTAGTTTCGGCATGTTACATAGCCTATTGCTTCTTGCACTATTTGTATCAATGCGCCTTGATGTACTAATTACATTACAATGAAAACAGTGTGTAGCTGGAGCTTTAGGACCCCAGCTTTTTACCTTTAAGTCTTTTATGTTTTCTTTCTTTCTTTTCTTTTTCAGATTCCCCGTGGATAACCCCATCAGGTAGCACCCGTACACTTTGGTACATTTGACGTTTGCCAGGGGATTTATAGCACCTTACACTACGGCAACAAAAGTCCGAACACTTTCTATAAGTATAGTTCGGCACCCCGAATTTAGCATTATATGCATTGGCTCCGAATCATGTCTTTGGTCAATAGTTGGGTTGCCCAGCTCCTGTGCTTGCTACCCTATGTTACGCTACATCGGCTAGGATAGTAAAGGGAGAACTACTACGATTGTGTCCTGGTCTAAACCGGATGAGCACCTCGGTAGAGAAAGCCGAAAACTGACTGTCATGATGCGGCGAGAGCTGGTCAGCTGTTCGGAGGTCTCAAATCATTGGAGATTTTTCCGCATTTCGTGAAGGATCGGTACTTCCCGATCAGACACTGACAACACTCTGGTTCGTATACTAGGGGCTGCGCCTATGTTTTATTCTAAAACTCCTATGGCTAAGTGAGGGCGTTCAAGCCGTATAGTCTGGTTGCCTGGTTCGTTGCGCTAAACAACTCCAAGGACCATATAATTGGATCAAGATTGTTTAGATTCCATCCCGAATACCTCCATACTACCTACGCGAGGGCTAAAGCCGACGACTGGTTAACCCTCAGATTTCATACAACACGGCCGTACAGGAGGAAACAATCAAAACATAATAAAAATTATTACAAAGCGGATTTGTTGTCATCATACAAGACAAAATATGAGTGTATTCACTCGAAAATACGTCCTGCACGCACTGCGTGGCTACAATACGACACCCCTCGAGGACATCCACAAAATAGCGCTCGGGTGTACGATGCTCCTTGCCCTTCGGCGGCCCCTTGGTCAGCTCGATGGCGTCCATTTTCGCCTACCACATCTTGCAGCGAGCAAAGGCCATCCGGGCACCTTCAATACAGACCGACCGCTTTACGACCTCAAGTCGCGGGCAGGCACTAACAAGCCGCTTCACAAGCCCGAAGTAGCTGCTGGGTACCGGTGAGGCAGGCCATAGCCAGACTATCAGGGCCCTCATGGCCAGCTCGACTGCCTTGTGCAGCTCGACCAACTGTTTCAGCTGGTCGCTGAAGGATACCGGATGTTCTGGTCCAAGATATTGAGACCAGAACAACTTCTCCGTCGAACTCCCTTCATCGGCTCGATAGAATTCAGCAGCATCGGATACGCCGCGCGGCAAATCCGTAAACACCCCTGTGGAGCACCAAATTCGGGTAAGCAACAGGAGCGTTGTAACACCCCGGATGTAACTTACCTAATATGTACTCCAACTCTTGCCGTTTCCGGCACTAAGTTATTTTATTTTCTCGGGTTCGGGTTTTTGTCTCCGTGTGTTGTTGTTGTTGTCATGCATCTCATATCATGTCATCATGTGCATTGCATTTGCATACGTGTTCGTCTCATGCATCCGAGCATTTTCCCCGTTGTCCGTTTTGCATTCCGACGCTCCGTTCTCCTCCGGTGGTCATTTCTACCTTCTTTTCATGTGTGGGGGTTAAACATTTCCGGATTGGACCGTGACTTGCCAAGCGTCCTTGGATTACTACCAGTAGACCGCCTGTCAAGTTTTGTACCATTTGGACTTCGTTTGATACTCCAACGGTTAACCGAGGGACCGAGAAGGCCTCGTGTGTGTTGCAGCCCAACACCCCTCCAATTTGGCCCAAAACCCACCAAAACCCTCTCCATCATCTAGAGCGTTCAATCATAATCGCGTGGCCGAAAACCGCACCTCATTTGGACACTCCTAGCTCCCTCTATGCCTATAAATATACCCCCTCCGAAATTCTCGGTTCCCCTCTCCCGAAACCCTAAAAATCCCCTCTCTCCGCCGCCGGACGCATCCGTTTTGGACCGGACAGCGTCCGTCGCTCGCCCGGACCAACCGGGTCACGCCACGTGGCGCCCGAGCCCACATCGCCGCCTCCCTCCGCCGCCGGCCCGGGAAGCCCACCCCGGGCCCCCGAGGCCCGTGTCCGCCGCCACCTACCGCGAGGCGTGCCGCCCTCACCGCGCCGCCCCGCTGCCCATCGCCGGTGTTGACCACCGCCGCCTACCGC
>NC_057794.1:387083880-387264995 GCF_018294505.1 Triticum aestivum | reverse complement strand
CTCGTCGCCTCACCGGACGCCACCGCGCCGCCGCCTCTCCGTCCGCGGCCACCGCCACCAGCTCCGGCCACTTCGCCGGCGACCGGCCCCCCTCCTCCTCCGCGGCAAGTCCAGCTCTGACGAGCTCCCCGTCGAACTCCGGCGCCGACCCCGGTGATCCTCGTTTTGCGTGCCCGTCCAGATCCAGATCCAGATCTGAAACCTAGGGTTGACTCCTTTTTTTTTCCAAAGTCTGCAGATTATATTGCCATGTTCATCCTGCTATATCTCCGCATCCGTAGCTCCGTTTTGGACGTGTAGCATATCAAAATGTTCGTCTCAGAGAGCACATCATTTCATCTCATTGCATCATTTTCATTTGAGTTCATCTTGATGCCCGAAATGCTGTTGGAATAGTGCTATTTGAGTTAATTGTCAGATCTGCTGCTCCAAATAGCTATTTGTCATTTTTTCCATGATTAATGTGTGCATGATAAGCCCCTGAGCTTTTCATGAGTTTTGTTATATGCTTTGTCATCTTTCCATAGGTGCCATCCATGTATTTTTGTAATGTGTGTGGTGACTAGCACAAGCTTGCAAAGTGGTGCATTCGTTAATGCTGATTTCAGGGACTTAGGATTTCACTAAGTCCTTGATCTGTTTTTATCAATATGCCATATGTTCATGTTGTTTCCTAGTGATCCGTGCCTCTTTTGAGGATGATCAGTAAGGATGATTTGTTAATCTTGTAGTGCTCTATCCATCCATGTCTTTGTTTGCAATTATGGAGCACCCTAGCTTGAGTCAATCGAGCTCTACTTTTGTTATTTCGTGAATCTGGGCATATTGTCTACTTGTTAGCGATTTTGCCGAGGATGTTGTAGTTGATCCGTGCATGCTATGTTGTTGTTCTTGCCATGTCTAGCTTGTATAATGTGTATTCTTGATGGGGTATGCTCAGTTTGTCATTCCTTGCTCTGTAGTGAGTGCATCGAGCTCGTAAACATGCCTACTTGATATCTAATTTGCATGCTCCAGTTTTTCACTGAGTCCGAGATCTGATTATGTTTTTGCCATGTTCACATGCTTGCAATTGTATTTTCTGATCCCTTTTGGCTCAAGGTAACTAAGGGACTTTTGTTAAGCTCTTTGAGTATCTCTATGGCATGCCTTACTTTGCCATGTTAAGTTCCTTTAGCATATAATTTTCTTGCTCCAAAGTGTGCTACCTGATCTGAAATTCCAGGCTTGTGTTAATTTCACTAAGTCTGAAATCTGTTTACCAATTGCACTTTTGCCATGCTTGTTTGAACCTGTTAATGATGAATTGGCCATAGCTCAGTGTTCATCTTTTGTCAAGCATTATGAATGGATCCTTGCCATGTATTTTGTTGCCATGTTTGAGTACTGTAGCTTAATTATCTTGATGCATTTAGATGGCTACTTGCTGTTTATCGTAGACCGGTGCCATATTTGTTTTGCTTGCCATTTCCAAACCCTGCATCCGATTCCGGTGATCTTTATATCGATTTCAACCGAAATCACCTCACCTTTCCAGTGGCACTCTTGGATTTCCATGTTGAGGCCAGGTTCATTCATTCCTTGTCAAATCTTGCATATGCATCACATATCGCATCCCGCATAGCATACCATGTTTGCATCATGTTGTTCGAGCATTTGCACGTGGTTGATTGTGTTCCTTTTGCTTGTTTGTCTTGTTTGGGTAGAGCCGGTAGACGAGTTCGCTAACGAGGAGCCCGTTGAGTTTGCTTTCGAGGATCCAGTCAACCCTGACAACTTTGCAGGCAAGATGATCATACCCTCGAAATCACTTCTATCTTTGCTTTGCTAGATGCTCGCTCTTTTGCTATGCCTATGCTACGATGTCTACCACTTGCTTACCATGCCTCCCAAATTGCCATATCAAACCTCTAACCCACCATGTCCTAGCAAACCGTTGATTGGCTATGTTACCGCTTTGCTCAGCCCCCTCTTATAGCGTTGCTAGTTGCAGGTGAAGATTGGAGATCGTTCCTTGTTGGAACATTATTTTCTTGTTGGAATATCATTATATTATCTTGTTATCTTAATGCATCTATATACTTGTTAAAGGGTGGAAGGCTCGACCTTTTGCCTAGTGTTTTGTTCCACTCTTGCCGCCCTAGTTTCCGTCATATCGGTGTTATGTTCCCGGATTTTGCGTTCCTTACGCGGTTGGGTAATAATGGAAACCCCTTGACAGTTCGCCTTGAATAAAACTCCTCCAGCAATGCCCAACCTTGGTTTTACCATTTGCCACCTAGCCTCTTTTTCCCTTGGGTTTTCGGAGCCCGAGGGTCATCTTATTTTAAACCCCTCTGGGCCAGTGCTCCTCTGAGTGTTGGTCCACCTCGTCAGCCGCCGGTGGCCACCAGGGGTAACTCTGGGCTGGCCTACCGGAAGTTTAGACAATCTGAGTCTGCCCTGAGAACGAGATATGTGCAGCTCCTATCGGGATTTGTCGGCACATTCGGGCGGTGTTGCTGGATTTGTTTTAACTTGTCGAAGTGTCTTGTAGAACCGGGATACCGAGTCTGATCGGAATGTCTCAGGAGAAGGTATATCCTTCGTTGACCGTGAGAGCTTGTCATGGGCTAAGTTGGGACTCCCCTGTAGGGATTTGAACTTTTGAAAGCCGTGCCCGCGGTTATGGGCATATGGGAATTTGTTAATGTTCCGTTGTAGATAACTTGAACCTTAACTTAATTAAAATGAATCAACTGTGTGCGTTACCGTGATGGTCTCTTCTCGGCGGAGTCCGAGAAGTGAACACGGTGTTGGAGTAATGTTTGCCGTAGTTGGTTCTCTAGTTCTTCGTTCGTGCTTTGCCTCCTCTTCTCACTCTCTTTTGCGAATAGGTTAGCCACCATATATGCTAGTCGCTTGCTGCAGCTCCACATATTTACCTTGCCTTACCTATAAGCTTAAATAGTCTTGATCGCGAGGGTGCGAGATTGCTGAGTCCCTGTGGCTCACAGATTACTTCCAAACCAGATGCAGGGCCTGATGACTCCATTCCAGATGATGCGCTTGAGCTCAAGTGGGAGTTCGATGAGGACTCACGCTGTTACTATGTGTCTTTCCCTGATGATCAGTAGTGGTGCCCAGTTGGGGCGATCGGGACCGTGTCGCATGTTGGGTTGATCTTTTATTTTGGCACCGTAGTCGGGCCATGAGTGATTGGATGATGTAATGCTATTTATGTACTTTGTTTGACGTGGCGAGTGTAAGCCAACTATGTACCTTCCCCTTTTATTATCTATTTACATGGGATGTTGTGAAGATTGCCTTACTTGCGACATTGCTTTCAATGCGGTTATGCCTCTAAGTCGTGCTTCGACACGTAGGAGATATAGCCGCATCGAGGGCGTTATAAGCGTTCCCTTCATCAACTTGCTTTGCATAATGAAAAACTTACCCGCCACAATCTTCTTAGCCGCCTGGAGTTCCTGAAGAGCACTCTGGGCTTCGGCTCGAGCCTCTTGTGCGCTCTGGCGAGCCTTGGCAAGTTCGGACGCCTGTGTCTTAGAATCACGCTCCAGGGACTCGTACTTCTTAACGGCATCCTGAAGCTCTTGCTGCACCTCGCTGACCCGGGCCTCGTGCTTTTTGCGTGCAGCGCATTCCTTGGCCGCTTTGTCCTCGGCCTCGGCTAATGTCTTTTTGAGGGACGCCACCTCGGTTGTGGCCCCTAGCATAGTCCATGACACTTTAGTCAGCACGAAGTATTCATCCTTCCTAACATACACGCACAGGTTACTGCATACCTTTGCTGTCCTCCAGCTGCATCTTCACCAGACTGAGCTCTTCCTCGGCCCGCTCTAGGCTCCGCTTCAGTTCGGAGACCTCCGTAGTATGAGCGGCACCAGCCAGCAGTGACGCTTGCTTATTCACATAGACATCATATGTTGGACTCCTGCGAAACTTGTTTTGATCCTTTGTTCGGCTTTTCTTTTCGAACACCGAACAGAGCATCAGGGGCTACTGTCTATGCTGTGATATTATTTCTACAATTATTATTACCTCAAAGCCTGTTAAAAGGCTAGTGCAGGCTTCGGTCGGTCCACTTTTGGCAGACTGAACCTTTTTGATCACCGTACCCATGAGGACACGATGCTCATCTACAATGGAAGTGTCTCGCAGCGCTTCCAGTAGATCACCCGGTACCTCTGGTTGGACAGAGGTCACTAGCGTAACAGGCACACACCCTCCTTTCGTGGAAGGCCGTACAGGTCTCCGGAGCCGTACAGGTGTCCGGAATGATATCCGGCTGAGGGCCGAATGGAACTCGTCCCCCACCATCAGTCTCCATGGGGGTTTCTTCCCCCATGTGTCCGGCGGCCGTGGAGTCACCCTTGGACGCCGCCCTGACGATCTCCGAAGCCTCCCCTTTGTTGGGGAAGGCCCTTTGGGACACCACCTCGTCATCACCCTTGGGCCGCATCGGAACTCCGGATCGGAATTGGGGGGCCGCCGTCCAGTTAGTGTCGCACGGCTCGGTGATGTAGAACCACCTTGATTGCCACCCCTTCACTGTCTCCATGAAAGAACCTTCGAGCCAGGTGACGTTGGGCATCTTACCCAACATAGCTCCTCCGCACTCTGCCTGTTGGCCTCTCACCACCTTTGGCTTCACATTAAAGGTCTTCAGCCATAGGCCGAAGTGAGGTGGAATGCGGAGAAAGGCCTCGCACATGACTATAAATGCCGAGATGTTGAGGATAAAGTTAGGGGCTAGATCATGGAAGTCTAGCCCATAATAAAACATCAATCCTTGGACAAGGGGTGGAGAGGGAATCCCAGCCCGCGGACAATATGCGTGAGGAACACCACACTCTCATGAGGCTTGGGGGTGGGGACGATCTGTCCCTCGGCCGGGAGTCAGTGAACGATCTCCTTGGCCAGGTATCCGGCCTCTCGGAGCTCCTCTATATTTTCCCTCTTAACGGAGGAGGTCATCCACTTGCTGTCGGCTCCGGATCCGGACATGGTTGGGTGCTGGTTTGAATGAGGACTTGGGCGTTGGAGCTCGAGGACAGAGAGGCAGGAGGAAAGCGTGGGGGAAGAAAGGGTAATCTTATCTCCTTATAAGGGCGGTGAATATCGAACACCCTCCCATTCGCCTTAAAATTCGCCTGCTCCCAAGGCTGTGTAAACGGCATGGTTGGGTTACCCACACCCCTATTGATGAGAATCCCGTGATAAGGGGACACGATCTCTGCTTTGACAAGACGTGCCAATGACAACTGCGTCTCGAAACATGGGGCAAAAAAAACGGTTTCGAAATTATAACCGGACAGGCGTGACGTCACATTAGTAAAGTTGTCAGTGGATGGGACTTGTGTGTTATTATATTCTCTCTACGGTTGTGTGCGGTGTGTGCTACAGGTCCGGATGAAGGAAATATGCCCTAGAGGCAATAATAAAGTTATTATTTATTTCCTTATATCATGATAAATATTTATTATTCATGCTAGAATTGTATTAACCGGAAACATAATACATGTGTGAATACATAGACAAACAGTATGTCGCTAGTATGCCTCTACTTGACTAGCTCGTTGATCAAATATGGTTATGTTTCCTAACCATAGACATGAGTTTGTTGGGGATCGTAGCAGAAATTCAAAAAATTTCCTACCTGTCACCAAGATCAATCTATGGAGAGACTAGCAACGAGAGAGAGGAGTGCATCTTCATACCCTTGAAGATCGCAATGCGGAAGCGTTACAAGAACATGGTTGGTGGAGTTGTACACGCAGCGATTCAGATCGCGGTCGATTCCGATCTAAGCGCCGAACAACGGCGCCTCCGTGTTCAACACACGTACAGCCCAGTGACGTCTCCCATGCCTTGATCCAGCAAGGAGAGAGGGAGAGGTTGGGAAAGACTCCATCCAGCAGCAACACAATGGCGTGGTGATGGTGGAGGAGCGCGGTACTCTAGCAGGGCTTTGCCAAGCACTACGAGAGACGAGGAGGGAGAGAGGTAGGGCTGCGCCAAGAGGGAGATCAAATCATGTGTTGGGCAGCCCCAAATACCTCAATTATATATAGGGGGAGGGGAGGGGCTGCGCCCCCTTCTAGGGTACCCTCCCTAGGGGGCCGGCAGCCCTAGATGCCATCTAGGGTGGCGGCCAAAGGGGAGAGGAGAGGGGGCGCCCTAGGGTGGGCCTTAAGGCCCATCTGGACCTAGGGTTTGCCCCCTTCCCACTCTCCATGCGCCTTGGGCCTTGGTGGGGGGCTCACCAGCCCACCTGGGGCTGGTCCCCTCCCACACTTGGCCCACGCAGCCTTCTGGGGCTGGTGGCCCCACCTGGTGGACCCCCGGGACCCTCCCGGTGGTCCCGGTACGTTACCGATAGCACCCGAAACTTTTCCAGTGACCAAAACGGGACTTTCCATATATAAATATTTACCTCCGGACCATTCCGGAACTCCTCATGACGTCCGGGATCTCATCTGGGGGTCCGAACAACATTCAGTAACTGCGTACATACTTTCCCTATAACCCTAGCATCATCGAACCTTAAGTGTGTAGACCCTACGGGCTCGGGAATCATGCAGACATGACCGAGACAACTCTCCGATCAATAACCAACAGCGGGATCTGGATACCCATGTTGGCTCCCACATGCTGCACGATGATCTCATCGGATGAATCACAATGTTAAGGATTCAATCAATCCCGTATACAATTCCCTTTGTCTACTGGTATAGTACTTGCCCGAGATCCGATCGTCGGTATCCCGATACCTTGTTCAATCTCGTTACCGGCAAGTATCTTTACTCGTTCCGTAACACATCATCTCGTGATCAACTCCTTGGTCACATTGTGCACATTATGATGATGTCCTACCGAGTGGGCCCAGAGATACCTCTCCGTTTACACGGAGTGACAAATCCCAGTCTCGATTCGTGCCAACCCAACAGACACTTTCGGAGATACCCGCAGTGCACCTTTATAGCCACCCAGTTATGTTGTGACGTTTGGTACATCCAAAGCATTCCTACGGTATCCGGGAGTTACACAATCTCATGGTCTAAGGAAATGATACTTGGCATTAGAAAAGCTTTAGCAGACGAACTACACGATCTTGCGCTATGCTTAGGATTGGGTCTTGTCCATCACATCATTCTCCTAATGATGTGATCCCGTTATCAACGACATCCAATGTCCATGGTCAGGAAACCGTAACCATCTATTGATCAACGAGCTAGTAAACTAGAGGCTTACTAGGGACATGGTGTTGTCTATGTATCCACACATGTATTATGGTTTCCGGTTAATACAATTATAGCATGAACAATAGACAATTATCATGAACAAGGAAATACAGCAATAACCATTTTATTATTGCCTCTAGGGCATATTTCCAACAGTCTCTCACTTGCACTAGAGTCAATAATCTAGTTCACATCACTATGTGATTGCAATGAATCCAACACCCATGGGGTTTGTTCATATCTTGCTTGTGAGAGAGGTTTATTAGTCAATGAGTCTAAACCTTTCAGATCCATGTGTGCTTTACAAATCTCTATGTCATCTTGTAGATGCAGCTACCACGCGCTACTTGGAGCTATTCCAAATAACTGTTCTACTATACGAATCCGGTTTACTACTCAGAGTCATCCGGATTAGTGTCAAAGTTTGCATCGACGTAACCCTTTACGCCGAACTCTTTTACCACCTCCATAATCGAGAAAATTCCTTAATCCACTAGTTACTAAGTATAACCTTGATTGTTGTCCTGTGATCCATTCCTAGATCACACTTGTACCCCTTGACTGACTCATGGCTTGGCACACTTCAGGTGCGTTACACAACATAGCATACTTTAGAGCCTACGTCTAAAGCATAGGGGACGACCTTCGTCCTTTCTCTCTATTCTGCCGTGGTCAGGTCTTGAGTTTTACTCAATACTCATACCTTATAACGCAACCAAGAACTCTTTCTTTGCCGATCCATTTTTGAACTCCTTTAAAATTTTGTCATGGTATGTGTTCGTTTGAAAGTACTATTAAGCGATTTTGATCTATCCTTATAGATCTTGATGCTCAATGTTCAAGTAGCTTAATCCAGGTTTTCCATTGAAAAACACTTTTCAAATAAACCTGCATGCTTTCCAGAAATTCTACATCATTTCTGATCAACAATATATTAACAACATATACTCATCAAAAATTCTATAGTGCTCCCACTCACTTCTTTGGAAATACAAGTTTCTTATAAACTTTGTATAAACCCAAAATCTTTGATCATCTCATCAAAGCATACATTCCAATTCCGAGATGCTTACTCCAGTCCTTAGAAGGATTGCTGGAGCTTTGCATACTTGTTAGAATCTTTTAGGATTGACAAAACCTTCTGGTTGTATCACATACAACCTTTCTCAAGAAAAGCGTCAAGGAAACAATGTTTTGACATCCTATCTGCAAGATTTCATAAATAATGCAGTGACTGCCAACATAATTCCAACAGACTCTTAGCATCGCTACGAGTGAGAAAGTCTCATCGTAGTCAACTCCTTGAACTTGTCGGGAAACATCTTAACGACAAGTCGAGCTTTCTTAATGGTGACACTTACCATCATTGTGTCTTCCTTTTAAAATCCATCTGCACCCAACAGCCTTACGACCATCAAGTAGTTCTTTCAAAGTCTATACTTTGTTTTATACATGGATCCTCTCTCGGATTTTATGGCCTCAAGCCATTCGTCGGAATCTGGGCCCACCATCGCTTCTCCATAGCTTGTAGGTTCATTGTTGTCTAGCAACATGACTTCCAAGACAGGATTACGTACCACTCTGAAGTAGTACACATCCTTGTCGACCTATGAGGTTTGGTAGTGACTTGATTCAAAGTTTCATGATCACTATCATAAGCTTCCACTTCAATTGGTGTAGGTGCCACAGGAACAACTTCCTGTGCCCTGCTACACACTAGTTGAAGTGACGGTTCAATAACCTCATCAAGTCTCCACCATCCTCCCACTCAATTCTTTCGAGAGAAACTTTTCCTCGAGAAAGGACCCGTTTCTAGAAACAATCACTTTTGCTTCCGGATCTGAAATAGGAGGTACACCCAACTATTTTTGGGTATTCTATGAAGATGCATTTATCCGCTTTGGGTTCGAGCTTATCAGCCTGAAACCTTTTCACATAAGCATCGCAGCCCCAAACTTTTAAGAAATGACAACTTAGGTTTCTCTAAACCATAGTTCATATGGTGTCGTCTCAACGGAATTGTGTGGTGCCCTATTTAAAGTGAGTGCGGTTGTCTCTAATGCCTAACCCATAAATGATAGTGGTAATTCGATAAGAGACATCATGGTATGCACCATATCCAATAGGGTGCAGTTGTGATGTTCGGACACACGATCACACTATGGTGGTCCAGGCGGTATTAGTTGTGAAACAATTTCCACAATGTCTTAATTGTGTGCCAAACTCGTAACTCAGATATTCATCTCTATGATCATATCATAGACATTTTATCATCTTGTCATGACGATCTTCAACTTCTCTCTGAAATTACTTGAACCTTTCAATAATTCAGACTTATGTTTCATCAAGTAAATATACTCAGCATCTACTCAAATCATCTGTGAAGTAAGAACATAATGATTTCCACTGCGTGCCTCAGCACTCATTGGACTGCACACATCAAAATGTATTACTTCCAACAAGTTGCTTTCTTGTTCCATCTTTCTGAAAACAAGGTCTTTCAGTCATCTTGCCCATGTGGTATGATTTGCATGTCTCAAGTGATTCAAAATCAAGTGAGTCCAAACGATCCATCTGTATGGAATTTCTTCATGCATATCTACCAATAGACATGGTTCGCATGTCTCAATCTTTTCAAAAACGAGTGAGTCCAAAGATCCATCAACGTGGAGCTTCTTCATGCGTTTTACACCAACATGACTCAAATGGCAGTGCCACAAGTACGTGGTACTATCATTACTATCTCATATCTTTTGGTATGAACATGTGTATCACTACGATCGAGATTCAATAAACCATTCATTTTAGGTGCAAGACCATTGAAGGTATTATTCAAATAAACAGAGTGACCATTATTCTCCTTAAATGAAGAACCGTGTGGCGATAAACATAATCCAATCATGTCTATGCTCAACGCAAACACCAAATAACAATTATTTTTGTTTAACACTAATCTCGATGGTAGAGGGAGCGTGCGATGTTTGATCACATCAACCTTGGAAACACTTCCAACACATATCGTCATCTCACCTTTAGCTAGTCTCCGCAGCCTTTTATTTCGAGTTACTAACGCTTAGCAACCGAACCGGTATTTAATACCCTGGTGCTACTAGGAGTACTAGTAAAGTACACAATAATATGACGTATATCCAAAATACTTCTGTCGACCTTGCCAGCCTTCTCATCTACCAAGTATCTAGGGTAGTTCTGCTTCAGTGACCGTTCCCCTCATTATAGAAGCACTTAGTCTCGGGTTTGGTTCAACCTTGGGTTTCTTCACTAGAGCAGCAACTGATTTGCCGTCTCATGAAGTATCCCTTCTTTCCCTTGCCCTTCTTGAAACTAGTGGTTTAACCATCAACAATTGATGCTCCTACTTGATTTCTACTTTCGCAGTGTCAAACATCGCGAGTTGCTCAAGGATCATCATGTCTATCCCTGATATGTTATAGTTCATCACGAAGCTCCAATAGCTTGGTGGCAGTGACTATGGAGAACCATCACTATCTCATTTGGAAGATTAACTCCCACTCGATTCAAGCGATTGTAGTACTCAGACAATCTGAGCACATGCTCAACGATTGAGCTTTTCTCCCTTAGTTTGCTGGCTTAAGAAACTTGTCAGAGGTCTCATACCTCTTGACGTGGGCACTAGTCTGAAATCCCAATTTCAGTGTTTGGAACATCTCATATGTTCTGTGATGTTTCAAAAACGTCTTTGGTGCCACAATTCTAAACCGTACACACTGAACTATCACGTAGTCATCAAAACGTGTATGTCGGATGTTTCCCAACATCTACAGATGACGCTCGAGGTTCAACGCACTGAGCGGTGCATTAAGGACATAGCCCTTCTGTGCAGCAATGAGGACAATCCTCAGTTCACGGACCCAGTCCGCATAATTGCTACTGTCAACTCTCAACTAAATTTTCTCTAGGAACATATCTAAAACAGTAGAACCAAAGCGTGAGCTACAACATAATTTGCAAAGACCTTTTGACTATGTTCATGATAATTAAGTTCATCTAATCAAATTATTCAATGAACCCCCACTTAGATAGACATCCCTCTAGTCATCTAAGTGATACATGATCCGAGTCAACTAGGTCGTGTCCGATCATCACGTGAGACGAACTAGTCATCATCGGTGAACATCTTCATGTTGATCGTATCCACTATACGACTCATGTTCGACCTTTCGGTCTTCCGTGTTCCGAGGCCATGTCTGTACATGCTAGGCTCGTCAAGTTAACCTAAGTGTATTGCATGTGTAAATCTGGCTTACACCCGTTGTATGCGAATGTTAGAACCTATCACACCCGATCATCACGTGGTGCTTCGGAACAACGGACCTTAGCAACGGTGCACAGTTAGGGGGAACACTTTCTTGAAATTATGGCGAGGGATCATCTTATTTATGCTACCGTCGTTCTAAGCAAATAAGATGTAAAACATGATAAACATCACATGCAATCAAATAGTGACATGATATGGCCAATATCATTTTGCTCCTTTTGATCTCCATATTCGGGGCGCCATGATCATCATTGTCACCGGCATGACACCATGACCTCCATCATCATGATCTCCATCATCGTGTCTTCATGAAGTTGTCTCACCAACTATTACTTCTACTACTATGGCTAACGGTTAGCAATAAAGTAAAGTAATTACATGACGTTTATGTTGACACGCAAGTCATAAATAAATTAAGACAACTCCTATGGCTCCTACCAGTTGTCATACTCATCGACATGCAAGTCGTGATTCCTATTACAAGAACATGATCAATCTCATACATCACATATATCATTCATCACATCCTTTTGGCCATATCACATCACACAACATATGCTGCAAAAACAAGTTAGACGTCCTCTAATTGTTGTTGCAAGTTTTTACGTGGCTGCTATAGGTTTCTAGCAAGAACGTTTCTTACCTATGCCAAAACCACAACGTGATATGCCAATTGCTATTTACCCTTCATAAGGACCCTTTTCATCGAATCTGATCCGACTAAAGTGGGAGAGACAGACACCCGCCAGCCACCTTATGCAACTAGTGCATGTCAGTCGGTGGAACCAGTCTCACGTAAGTGTACGTGTAAGGTCGGTTCGGGCCGCTTCATCCCACAATGCCGCCGAATCAAGATAAGACTAGTAACGGTAAGCAAATTGAACAAATCATCGCCCACAACTGCTTTGTGTTCTACTCGTGCATAGAAACTACGCATAGACCTAGCTCATGATGCCACTGTTGGGGATCGTAGCAGAAATTCAAAAAATTTCCTACGTGTCACCAAGATCAATCTATGGAGAGACTAGCAACGAGAGAGAGGAGTGCATCTTCATAACCTTGAAGATCGCAATGCGGAAGCGTTACAAGAACACGGTTGGTGGAGTCATACACGCAGCAATTCAGATCGCGGTCGATTCCGATCTAAGCGTCGAACAACGGCGCCTCCGCGTTCAACACACGTACAACCCGGTGACGTCTCCCATGCCTTGATACGACAAGGAGAGAGGGAGAGGTTGGGAAAGACCCCGTCCAGCAGCAGCACAATGGTGTGGTGATGGTGGAGGAGCGCGGTACTCCAGCAGGGCTTTGCCAAGCACTACGAGAGATGAGAAGGGAGAGAGGTACGGCTGCACCAAGAGGGAGATCAAATCATGTGTTGGGCAGCTCCCAATACCTCAAGTATATATAGGGGGAGGGGAGGGGCTGTGCCCCCTTCTAGGGTTCCCTCCCTAGGGGGCCGGCAGCCCTAGATGCCATCTAGGGTGGCGGCCAAAGGGGAGAGGAGAGGGGGGCGCCCTAGGGTGGGCCTTAAGGCCCATCTGGACCTAGGGTTTGCCCCCTTCCCACTCTCCATGCGCCTTGGGCCTTGGTGGGGGGGCGCACCAGCCCACCTGGGGCTGGTTCCCTCCCACACTTGGCCCACACAGCCTTCTGGGGCTGGTGGCCGCACCTGGTGGACCCCCGGGACCCTCCCGGTGGTCCCGGTACGTTACCGATAGCACCCGAAACTTTTCCGGTGACCAAAACAAGACTTCCCATATATAAATCTTTACCTCCGGACCATTCCGGAACTCCTCGTGACGTCCAAGATCTCATCCGGGACTCCGAACAACATTCGGTAACCGCGTACATACTTTCCCTATAACCCTAGCGTCATCGAACCTTAAGTGTGTAGACCCTACGGGCTCGGGAATCATGCAGACATGACCGAGACAAATCTCCGGTCAATAACCCACAGCGGGATCTGGATACCCATGTTGGCTCCCACATGCTCCATGATGATCTCATCGGATGAACCACGATGTCAAGGATTCAATCAATCCCGTATACAATTCCCTTTGTCTACCGGTATAGTACTTGCCCGAGATTCGATCGTCGGTATCCCGATACCTTGTTCAATCTCATTACCAGCAAGTCTCTTCACTCGTTCCGTAACACATCATCCCGTGATCAACTCCTTGGTCACATTGTGCACATTATGATGATGTCCTACCGAGTGGGCCCAGAGATACCTCTCCGTTTACACGGAGTGACAAATCCCAGTCTCGATTCGTGCCAACCCAACAGACACTTTCGGAGATACCCGTAGTGCACCTTTATAGCCACCCAGTTACATTGTGACGTTTGGTACACCCAAAGCATTCCTACGGTATCCGGGAGTTGCACAATCTCATGGTCTAAGGAAATGATACTTGACATTAGAAAAGCTTTAGCAAACGAACTACACGATCTTGCGCTATGCTTAGGATTGGGTCTTGTCCATCACATCATTCTCCTAATGATGTGATCCCGTTATCAACGACATCCTATGTCCATGGTCAGGAAACCGTAACCATCTATTGATCAACGAGCTAGTCAACTAGAGGCTTACTAGGGACATGGTGTTGTCTATGTATCAACACATGTATTATGGTTTCCGGTTAATACAATTATAGCATGAACAATAGACAATTATCATGAACAAGGAAATACAGCAATAACCATTTTATTATTGCCTCTAGGGCATATTTCCAACAGAGTTTTCATTTGATTAACGGGATCACATCATTAGGAGAATGATGTGATTGACTTGACCCATTCCGTTAGCTTAGCACTTGATCGTTTAGTTTGTTGCTATTTCTTTCTTCATGACTTATACATGTTCCTATGACTATGAGATTATGCAACTCCCGTTTACCGGAGGAACACTTTGTGTGCTACCAAACGTCACAACATAACTGGGTGATTATAAAGGAGCTCTACAGGTGTCTCCAAAGGTACTTGTTGGGTTGGCATATTTTGAGATTAGGATTTGTCACTCCGATTGTCGCAGAGGTATCTCTGGGCCCTCTCGGTAATGCACATCACTTAGGCCTTGCAAGCATTGCAACTAATGAGTTAGTTGTGGGATGATGTATTACGGAACGAGTAAAGAGACTTGCCGGTAACGAGATTGAACTAGGTATTGAGATACCGACGATCAAAACTCGGGCAAGTAACATACCAATGACAAAGGGAACAACGTATGTTGTTATGCGGTCTGACCGATAAAGATCTTCGTAGAATATGTAGGAGCCAATATGAGCATCCAGGTTCCACTATTGGTTATTGACCGGAGACATGTCTCGGTCATGTCTACATAGTTCTCGAACCCGTAGGGTCCGCACGCTTAATGCTACGATGACAGTTATATTATGAGTTTATATGTTTTGATGACCGAAGGAGTTTGGAGTCCCGGATGAGATCGGGTACATGACGAGGAGTCTCGAAATGGTCGAGACGTAAAGATCGATATATTGGATGACTATATTCGGACTTCAGAAAGGTTCCGAGTGATTCGGGTATTTTTCGGAGTACCGGAGAGTTATGGGAATTCGCCGGGGAGTATATGGGCCTTATTGGGCCATACAGGAATAGAGGATATAGGCGAAAAGGAAGGAGGCCTGCACCCCCCCTCTGGTCCGAATTGGACAAGGGGTGCAGCCCCCTTTTCCTTGTCCCTCTCCTCCTCTTTCCTTCACTCCTACTCCAACAAGGAAAGGAGGAGTCCTACTCCCGGTGGGAGTAGGACTCCCCCCCCCCTTGGCGCGCCCTCCTCCTAGGCCGGCCGCCTTCCCCCTTGCTCCTTTATATACATGGGTAGGTGGGCACCTCTAGACACACAAGTTGATCAAGTTGATCGTCTCTTAGCCGTGTGCGGTGCCCCCCTCCACCGTAGTCCACCTCGATAATACTGTAGCGGTGCTTAGGCGAAGCCCTGCGTCGGTAGAACATCAACATCGTCACCACGCCGTCATGCTGACGAAACTCTCCCTCAACACTCGGCTGGATCGGAGTTCGAGGGACATCATCGGGCTGAACGTGTGCTGAACTCGGAGGTGTCGTACGTTCGATACTTGATCGGTCGGATCGTGAAGACGTACGACTACATCAACCGCATTGTGCTAACGCTTGCGCTTTCGGTCTATGAGGGTACATGGACAACACTCTCCCCTCTCGTTGCTATGCATCACCATGATCTTGCGTGTGCTTAGGAATTTTTTTGAAATTATTACGTTCCCCAACAGTGGCATCAGAGCCTGGTTTTATGCGTTAATGTAATATGCACGAGTAGAACACAAGTGAGTTGTGGACGATATAAGTCATACTGCTTACCAGCATGTCACACTTTGGTTCGGCGGTATTGTTGGATGAAGCAGCCCGGACCGACATTACGCATACGCTTATGCGATACTGGTTCTACCGACGTGCTTTGCACACAGGTGGCTGGCGGGTGTCAATTTCTCCAACTTTAGTTGAACCGAGTGTGGCTACGCCTGGTCCTTGTGAAGGTTAAAACAACACCAACTTGACAAACTATCGTTGTGGTTTTGATGCGTAGGTAAGAATGGTTCTTGCCCAGCTCGTAGCAGCCACGTAAAACTTGCAACAACAAAGTAGAGGACGTCTAACTTGTTTTTGCAGGGCATGTTGTGATGTTATATGGTCAAGACATGATGAGATATAAGTTGTTGTATGAGATGATCATGTTTTGTTGAAGTTGTCGGCAACTGGCAGGAGCCATATGGTTGTCACTTTATTGTATGCAATGCAATCGCCCTGTAATGCTTTACTTTATCACTAAGCGGTAGCGATAGTCGTAGAAGCATAAGATTGGTGAGACGACAACGATGCTACGATGGAGATCAAGGTGTCGTGCCGGTGACGATGGTGATCATGGAGGTGCTTCGGAGATGGAGATCACAAGCACAAGATGATGATGGCCATATCATATCACTTATATTGATTGCATGTGATGTTTATCTTTTATGCATCTTATCTTGCTTTGGTTGACGGTAGAATTATAAGATGACCCCTCACTAAATTATCAAAGTATAAGTGTTCTCCCTGAGTATGCACCGTTGCGAAAGTTCTTCGTGCTGAGACACCACATGATGATCGGGTGTGATAGGCTCTACGTTCAAATACAACAGGTGCAAAACAGTTGCACACGCGGAATACTCAGGTTAAACTTGACGAGCCTAGCATATAACAGATATGGCCTCAGAACACAGAGACCGAAAGGTCGAGCGTGAATCATATAGTAGATATGATCAACATAGTGATGTTCACCATTGAAACTATTCCATCTCACGTGATGATCGGACATGGTTTAGTTGATATGGATCACGTGATCACTTAGAGGATTAGATGGATGTCTATCTAAGTGTGAGTTCTTAAGTAATATGATTAATTGAACTTAAATTTATCATGAACTTAGTCCTGGTAGTATTAGCATAACTATGTTGTAGATCAATAGCTCGCGTTTAGCTCCCCTGTTTTATTTTTGATATGTTCCTAGAGAAAACTAAGTTAAAAGATGTTAGTAGCAATGATACGAATTGGATCCGTGATCTGAGGTTTATCCTCATTGCTGCACAGAAGAATTATGTCCTTGATGCACCGCTAGGTGAAAAACCTATTGCAGGAGCAGATGCAGATGTTATGAATGTTTGGCTAGCTCATTATGATGACTACTTGATAGTTTAGTGCACCATGCTTAAACGGCTTAGAATTGGGACTTCAAAGATGTTTTGAACATCATGGACCATATGAGATGTTCCAGGAGTTGAAGTTAATATTTCAAGCAAATACCCGAGTTGAGAGATATGAAGTCTCCAACAAGTTCTATAGCTAAAAGATGGAGGAGAATAGCTCAAGCAGTGAGCATGTGCTCAGATTGTCTGGGTACTACAATCGCTTGAATCAAGTGGGAGTTAATCTTCCAGATAAAATAGTGATTGACAGAATTCTCTAGTCACCATCACCAAGTTAGTAGAAATTCGTGATGAACTATAATATGCAAGGGATAACTCCCAAGCTCTTCGTAATGCTGAAATCGATGAAGGTAGAATTCAAGAAAAATATCAAGTGTTGATGGTAGACAAGACCACTAGTTTCAAGAAAAGGGCAAAGGGAAGAAGGGGAACTTCAAGAAGAACGGCAAGCAAATTGCTGCTCAAGTGAAGAAGCCCAAGTCTGGTCCTGAGCCTGAGACTAAGTGCTTCTACTACAAAGGGACTGGTCACTGGAAGCGGAAATGCCCCAAGTATTTGACGGATAAGAAGGATGGCAAAGTGAACAAAGGTATATTTGATATACAGATTATTGATGTGTATTTTACTAGTGTTCGTAGCAACCCCTCGGTATTTGATACTGGTTCAGTTGCTAAGAGTAGTAACTCGAAACGGGAGTTGCAGAATGAACAGAGACTAGTTAAGGGTGAAGTGACGATGTGTGTTGGAAGTGGTTCAAAGATTGATATGATCATCATCACACATTCCCTATACTTTCGGGATTAGTGTTGAACCTAAATAAGTGTTATTTGGTGTTTGCGTTGAGCATGAACATGATTTGATCATGTTTATTGCAATACGATTATTCATTTAAGTAAGAGAATACATTGTTGTTCTGTTTACATGAATAAAACCTTATATGGTTACACACCCAATGAAAATGGTTCATTGGATCTCGATCGTAGTGATACACATATTCATAATATTGAAACCAAAAGATGCAAAGTTAATAATGATAGTGCAACTTATTTGTGGCACTACCGTTTAGGTCATATTGGTGTAAAGCGCATGAAGAAACTCCATGCTGATGGACTTTTGGAATCACTTGATTATGAATCACTTGATGCTTGCGAACCATGCCTCATGGGCAAGATGACTAAGACTCCGTTCTCCGGAACAATGGAGCGAGCAACCGACTTATTGGAAATAATACATATTGATGTATGCGGTCCGATGAGTGTTAAGGCTCACGGCAAGTATCATTATTTTCTGATCTTCACAGATGATTTGAGCAGATATGAGTATATCTACTTGATGAAACACAAGTCTGAAATATTTGAAAAGTTCAAAGAATTTCAGAGTGAAGTGGAGAATCATCGTAACAAGAAAATAGAAGTTTCTACGATATGATCGCAGAGGTAAAATATTTGAGTTATGAGTTTGGCCTTCAGTTAAAACAATGTGAAATAGTTTCACTACTCACGCCACCTGGAACACCACAGTGTAATGGTGTGTACGAACGTCATAACCGTACTTTATTAGATATGGTGTGATCTATGATGTCTCTTACCGATCTACCACTATCATTTTGGGGTTATGCATTAGAGACAGCTACATTCACGTTAAATAGGGCACCATCTAAATCCGTTGAGACGACACCGTATGAACTGTGGTTTGGCGAGAAACCTAAAGCTGTCGTTTCTTAAAGTTTGGGACTGCGATGCTTATGTGAAAAAGTTTCAACATGATAAGATCGAACCCAAATCAGAGAAGTAAATCTTCATAGGATACCCAAAAGAAAATTTTTGGGTAGACCTTCTATCACAGATCCGAAGGCAAGTTATTCATTGCTGAGAATGGATCCTTTCTAGAGAAGGAGTTTCTCTCGAAAAGTAGTGAGTGGGAGGAAAGTAGAACTTGATGAGGTAACTGTACCTGCTCCCTTATTGGAAAGTAGTTCATCACAAAAATCTGTTCCTGTGACTACTACACCAATTAGTGAGGAAGCTAATGATGATGATCATGTAACTTCAGATCAAGTTACTACCGAAACCTCGTAGGTAAACCAGAGTGAGATCCGCACCAGAGTGGTACGGTAATCTTGTTCTGGAGGTCATGTTACTTGACCATGACGAGCCTATGAACTATGAGGAAGCGATGACGAGCCCAGATTCCGCGAAATGGCTTGAGGCCATGAAATCTGAGATGAGATCCATGTATGAGAACAAAGTATGGACTTCGATTGACTTGCCCAATGATCGGCGTGCCATTGAGATTAAATGGATCTTCAAGAGGAAGACGGACGCTGATAGTAGTGTTACTATCTACAAATCCTAGAATTGTCGCAAAAAGGTTTTCGACAAGTTCAAGGTGTTGACTATGATGAGAATTTCTCACTCGTATCTATGCTTAAGTCTGTCCGAATCATGTTAGCAATTGCCTCATTTTATGAAATCTGGCAAATGGATAAACAAAACTACATTCCTTAATAGATTTATTAAAGAAGAGTTGTATATGATGCAACCAGAAGGTTTTTGTCAATCCTAAAGGTACTAACAAAATATGCAAGCTCCAGCGATCCATCTATGGACTGGTGCAAGCATCTCGGAGTTGGAATATACGCTTTGATAAGTTGATCAAAGCATATAGTTTTATACAGACTTGTGGTGAAGCCTGTATTTACAAGAAAGTGAGTGGGAGCACTACAACATTTCTGATAAGTATATGTGAATGACATATTGTTGATCGGAGATAATGTAGAATTATTCTACAAAGCACAAAGGAGTGTTTGAAAGGAGTTTTTCAAAGAAAGACCTCGGTGAAGCTGCTTACATATTGAGCATCAAGATCTATAGAGATAGATCAAGACGCTTGATAAGTTTTTCAATGAGTACATACCTTGACAAGATTTTGAAGTAGTTCAAAATGGAACAGTCAAAGAAAGAGTTCTTGCCTGTGTTACAAGGTGTGAAACTGAGTAAGACTCAAATCCCGACCACGGCAGAAGATAGAAAGAGAATGAAAGTCATTCCCTATGCCTTGGCCATAGGTTCTATAAAATATGCCATGCTACGTACCAGATCTATTGTATACCCTACACTATTTTTTGGTAAGGGGTACAATAGTGATCTAGGAGTAGATCACTGGACAACGGTCAAAATTATCCTTGGTGGAATAAGGATATGTTTCTCGATTATGGAGGTGACAAAAAGGTTCGTCGTAAAGAGTTACGTCGATGCAAATTTTTACACTGATCCAGATGACTCTAAATCTCAATCTGGGTACATATTGAAAGTGGGAGCAATTAGCTAGAGTAGCTCCGTTCAGAGCATTGTTGACATAGAAATTTGCAAAATACTTACGGATCTGAATGTGGCAGACCCGTTGACTAAACTTCTCTCACAAGCAAAACATGATCACACCTTAGTACTCTTTGGGTGTTAATCACATAGCGATGTGAACTAGATTATTGACTCTAGTAAACCCTTTGGGTGTTGGTCACATGTCGATGTGAACTATGGGTGTTAATCCCATGGTGATGTGAACTATTGGTATTAAATCACATGGCGATGTGAACTAGATTATTGACTCTAGTGCAAGTGGGAGACTGAAGGAAATATGCCCTAGAGGCAATAATAAAGTTGTTATTTATTTCCTTATATCATGATAAATGTTTATTATTCATGCTAGAATTGTATTAACCGGAAACATAATACATGTGTGAATACATAGACAAACAGTATGTCACTAGCATGCCTCTACTTGACTAGCTCGTTGATCAAAGATGGTTATGTTTCCTAACCATAGACATGAGTTGTCATTTGATTAACGGGATCACATCATTAGGAGAATGATGTGATTGACTTGACCCATTCCGTTAGCTTAGCACTTGATCGTTTAGTTTGTTGCTATTGCTTTCTTCATGACTTATACATGTTCCTATGACTATGAGATTATGCAACTCCCGTTTGTCGGAGGAACACTTTGTGTGCTACCAAACGTCACAACGTAACTGGGTGATTATAAAGGAGCTCTACAGGTGTCTCCAAAGGTACATGTTGGGTTGGCGTATTTCGAGATTAGGATTTGTCACTCCGATTGTCGGAGAGGTATCTCTGGGCCCTCTCGGTAATGCACATCACTTAAGCCTTGCAAGCATTGCAACTAATGAGTTAGTTGCGGGATGATGTATTATGGAACGAGTAAAGAGACTTGCCGGTAACGAGATTGAACTAGGTATTGAGATACCGACGATCGAATCTCGGGCAAGTAACATACCGATGACAAAGGGAACAACGTATGTTGTTATGCGGTCTGACCGATAAAGATATTCGTAGAATATGTAGGAGGCAATATGAGCATCCAGGTTCCACTATTGGTTATTGACTGAAGACGTGTCTCGGTCATGTCTACATAGTTCTCGAACCCGTAGGGTCCGCACGCTTAACGCTACGATGACAGTTATATTATGAGTTTATATGTTTTGATGACCGAAGGAGTTCGGAGTCCCGGATGGGATCGGGGACATGACAAGGAGTCTCGAAATGGTCGAGACGTAAAGATCGATATATTGGACGACTATATTCGGACTTCGGAAAGGTTCCGGGTGATTCGGGTATTTTTCGGAGTACCGGAGAGTTACGGGAATTCGCCGGGGAGTATATGGGCCTTATTGGGCCATACGGGAATAGAGGAGATAGGCCAAAAGGAAGGAGGCCTGCGCCCCCCCTCTGGTCCGAATTGGACAAGGGGTGCAGCCCCCTTTTCCTTCTCCCTCTCCTCCTCTTTCCTTTTCTCCTACTCCAACAAGGAAAGGAGGAGTCCTACTCCCGGTGGGAGTAGGACTCCCCTCTTGGCGCGCCCTCCTCCTAGGTCGTCCGCCTCCCCCTTGCTCCTTTATATACATGGGCAGGGGGGCACCTCTAGACACACAAGTTGATGAAGTTGATCGTCTCTTAGCCGTGTGCGGTGCCCCCCTCCACCGTAGTCCACCTCGATAATACTGTAGCGGTGCTTAGGCGAAGCCCTGCATCGGTAGAACATCAACATCGTCACCACGCCGTCATGCTGACGAAACTCTCCCTCAACACTCGGCTGGATCGGAGTTCGAGGGACGTCATCGGGCTGAACGTGTGCTGAACTCGGAGGTGTCGTACATTCGGTACTTGATCGGTCGGATTGTGAAGACGTACGACTACATCAACCGCGTTGTGCTAACGCTTCCGCTTTCGGTCTACGAGGGTACGTGGACAACACTCTCCCCTCTCGTTGCTATGCATCACCATGATCTTGCGTGTGCGTAGGATTTTTTTTGAAATTACTACGTTCCCCAACACCGGACACAATCAATTTGTCTGAAGACTATCCTGGAGTTCGGAAGGAGGAACCCGCCCTGCAATGCCGAATACATCACTACGCCTCGGATACCTTGTCATTGAAGCCAGGTTCAGGGGCTACTGAGGGAGTCCTGGACTAAGGGGTCCTCGGGCATTCGACCTGTTATCTATGGGCCGGACTGATGGGCTGTGAAGATATGAAGACCGAAGACTGTACCTGTGTCCGGATGGGACTCTCCTTGGCATGAAAGGCAAGCTTGGCGAACAACTATGAAGATTCCATATGATGTAACCGACTCTATGTAACCCTAGATCCCCCCGGTGTCTATATAAACCGGAGGACTTAGTCCGAATAGGGGATACTCAATACCGTAGTCATACAGGCTAGACTTCTAGGGTTTAGCTATTACGATCTCGTGGTAGATCAGCTCTTGTAACACTCATATTCATCAAGATCAATCAAGCAGGAAGTAGGGTATTACCTCCATAGAGATGGCCTGAACCTGGGTAAAGATCGTGTCCCCTGTCTCCTGTTACCATCAACCTTAGACGCACAGTTCGGGACCCCCTACCCGAGATCCGCCGGTTTTGACACCGACACCCCCCGCCCCGTCTGTGCCCTGTATACTACAAAAGCAGTTGGTGGGAGGGACATTTCAGCCCGTGCACATTCCATCCCCCTAATTCCACAACTACCGGCGTTCTGGGAATGGGGGTACCTAGACTTTCTTGCCTGCGGCCCACGGCGTGGCCAGCCAGCAGGCCGTACGGCCCATCTTCATCAACAAAGCATCCAAGACCCTCGTGAGGGTTCAAGCCTCGCGAGGCGGACGATGAAGACCTCCTCCGGAGCGGCCTAGTCAGGCAGGCTCGCGAGGGACGGAGATATCAAGGCGAGGCGAACCTCACGAGGCTCTCATGACGCGAGCCATGACGATCGACACCAGGCGGGCGCCAGTGCGCGCAGCGTCCTTGTTTCCCCTTTGGTGCAAAGGAGGCAAGCGCAGCCGCGGAGTACCGAGGCCTCATGCAAAGGTTGGCATTTCGGTGCAACAAGACCAAGACCATGGACTGCAAGACGGAGGTCATTGTGGAGCCCAAGACGGCGTCACCACCAGAGCTTTGTGCAGGCGAAGACTACTTTTGTCAGGATGGCTCGTCTTAGCTGTCCCCCTTGAAATTAGCCCGCCATTGTTGGCTCCCTTCCCGCTCGATATTTGGGAAGAGGACCAGGGCCTCTATAAATAGGACTAGCCACCACAGTGGATGGGAGGGAGCTCGATCATCAGACCTTAGCTAGAGGAAACCTAGAGAGTGACATAAGTTCACACGCGCAAGAACACCTCAACCTCAGGAGGCTGTTCTTCCCTTGTATTGTTCATCATCATCCCAAGAGGCAATCCACCACCACCACACTGGAGTAGGGTATTACACCACAACGGTGGCCTGAACCAGTATAAACCCCGTGTCTTCTTGTGTTGCAAATTCGTCGAGTTCGTCCGCAAGATCTTAGCGAGCTAGAGTGTAGATCGGTAGGAGGGAAAGACTTCGCGCACACCCCAGTGTTCGAACCTTAAGGGTTAGCCGGAGCCCCACATCAGACATTTGGTGCCCAGGTAGGGGTGCGCCGCGGTTTCTCTCCACTAACAAGCGCCCCGTGCCGTTGCACTACGCTCCCATGGCAGGTGCCCCGCCACCAGCCTCTGCGGTCAACACCAGCAGCAGGGAGTCTGGGTACCGAGCCCTGGCCCCCGCTCTACGGCGAGTGCAGTGGCCGGCCAAGTTCAGACTGGAGATGCCTCCGTGTTACGATGGTGCGGCAGACTCAGCGCTATTCCTGCTATCATACGAGGAGGCCGTCCTCAAAGCCGGAGGTGACGACAATATTATGGCAAACTTGTTCCCCCCGGCCCTCACCGGCGAGCCGCGCGCTTGGCTGCTCAACCTCCCAGGATCTACGGTGACGTCCTGGGGGGAACTCTGCGACCTCTTTAATGCACGCTACGCGGCTCCAGCACACCATACAGTCGCGGCACTGCTGGGTGGCTCCCAAGCACCTCCTTCAGATCGCCACATCAAGCCTTTCTTCCGTCAGATTGGGGCAGCCTACAAGCGCCCCGGGGCTCCGCCGGGTTGGGCTGCGCCGGAGGCCGACCTCACCTTCGACTCGGAAGACCACCCCGGCTCCACCGCCGGCTCAGGGAAGCTCCCGATGCTCTGCACGCCCACCATATGCAACGTGGCCGTCACCAAGACCCTCATCAACGGCGGCGCCGGCCTCAACTTGCTCTCCGTGGAAGCCTTCAGCCTTCTTCATGTGCCACTCGAATGGCTCGGCTTCAGCAAGCCCTTCACAGGAGTGGGTGGTGGAGCTGATCACCCTCTGGGGCAGATCTGCCTCCCTGTCACCTTTGGCACACGAGACAACTATCGCACCGAGCTTGTGGAATTTGACATCGCCCGCATCGGTCTCCCGTACAATGCCATCCTCGGGTACCCAACTCTCGCTCAGTTCATGGCGGCGACTCACCCGGCCTACAACCTCATGAAGATGCCAGGGAGCAAGGGCGTCCTCACCATCAAGGGGGACACTAAGGAGGCCGTGACGGTGCTCAGGCTCGCCTTCAAGATCGCGGTAGCAGCGCAGCTAGCCGGCGCCGGTGCGCCCAAGGCCAAGGAGACCGCGCCCACCAAGAAAAAGCAGCCGTTCACCCAAGACAAGGCAGAGACCAAGCAGGTGCCGGTCAACAAGGATGGGTCTTCAGGAGCCACCTTCACCATAGGAACCGGCCTTGACCCGGGACAAGAAGAAGCTTTGGTGAGGTTTTTGCGCGCGAACAAGGAGATATTCGCATGGGAGCCCAATCAACTGGTAGGGGTCCCGAGAGAGGTAATCCATCATCTAAGGGTGTGCCCCAATGTACGCCCCATGAAGCAGCGAGCAAGACGGCAGTCCACTGAGAAGCAGGCCTTCATCATCCAAGAGACACACAAGCTGGAGGCGGCAGGTGTTGGGTTTCATAGTAATTTCAAAAAATTTCCTACGCGCACACAGGATCATGTGATGCATAGCAACGAGAGGAGAGTGTTGTCTACGTACCCAACGCAGACCGACTGCGGAAGCGATGACACGACGTAGAGGAAGTAGTCGTACGTCTTCACGATCCAACTGATCAAGCACCGAAACTACGGCACCTCCGAGTTCGAGCACACGTTCAGCTCGATGACGATCCCCGGACTCCGATCCAGCAAAGTGTCGGGGAAGAGTTTCGTCAGCACGACGGCGTGGTGACGATCTTGATGAACTACAGCAGCAGGGCTTCGCCTAAACTCCGCTACAGTATTATCGAGGAATATGGTGGCAGGGGGCACCGCACACGGCTAAGGAATTGATCACGTGGATCAACTTGTGTCAACTTGTGTGTTTAGAGGTGCCCCTGCCTCCGTATATAAAGGAGGAGAGGAGGGGAGGCTGGCCGGCCAAGGGGGAGGCGCAGGAGAGTCCTACTCCCTCTGGGAGTAGGATTCCCCTTCCAATCCTATTCCAACTAGGATTCCCAAGGGGGAAAGAGGGAGAGGGGTGGCCGGCCACCTCTCCTAGTCCTAATAGGACTAGGGGAAGGGGGGAGGCGCGCAGCCCCCTTGGGCTGCCCCTTTCTCCTTTCCACTAAGGCCCATGATGGCCCATATGGCTCCCGGGGGGTTCCGGTAACCTCCCGGTAACCCGGTAAAATCCCGATTTCACCTGGAACACTTCCGATGTCCAAACATAGACTTCCAATATATCAATCTTTATGTCTCGACCATTTCGAGACTCCTCGTCATGTCCGTGATCACATCCGGGACGCCGAACAACCTTCGGTACATCAAAATGCATAAACTCATAATATAACTGTCATCGTAACCTTAAGCGTGCGGACCCTACTGGTTCGAGAACAATGTAGACATGACCGAGACACGTCTCCGGTCAATAACCAATAGCGGGACCTGGATGCCCATATTGGCTCCTACATATTCTACGAAGATCTTTATCGGTCAGACCGCATAACAACATACGTTGTTCCCTTTGTCATCGGTATGTTACTTGCCCGAGATTCGATCGTCGGTATCCAATACCTAGTTCAATCTCGTTACCGGCAAGTCTCTTTACTCGTTCCGTAATACATCATCTCACAACTAACATATTAGTTGTAATGCTTGCAAGGCTTATGTGATGTGTATTACCGAGAGGGCCCAGAGATACCTCTCCGACAATCGGAGTGACAAATCCTAATCTCGAAATACGCCAACCCAACATCGACCATTGGAGACACCTGTAGTACTCCTTTATAATCACCCAGTTACGTTGTGACGTTTGGTAGTACCCAAAGTGTTCCTCCGGTAAACGGGAGTTGCATAATCTCATAGTCATAGGAACATGTATAAGTCATGAAGAAAGCAATAGCAACATACTAAACGATCGGGTGCTAAGCTAATGGAATGGGTCATGTCAATCAGATCATTCTACTAATGATGTGACCTCATTAATCAAATAACAACTCATTGTTCATAGTTAGGAAACATAACCATCTTTGATTAACGAGCTAGTCAAGTAGAGGCATACTAGTGACACTCTGTTTGTCTATGTATTCACACATGTATTATGTTTCCGGTAAATACAATTCTAGCATGAATAATAAACATTTATCATGATTATAAGGAAATAAATAATAACTTTATTATTGCCTCTAGGGCATATTTCCTTCAGTCTCCCACTTGCACTAGAGTCAATAATCTAGATTACGCTGTAATGAATCTAACACCCATGGAGCTTTGGTGCTGATCATGTTTTGCTCGTGGAAGAGGCTTAGTCAATGGGTCTGCAACATTCAGATCCGTATGTATCTTGCAAATCTCTATGTCTCCCACCTGGACTAGATCCCGGATGGAGTTGAAGCGTCTCTTGATGTGTTTGGTCCTTTTGTGAAATCTGGATTCCTTTGCCAAGGCAATTGCACCAGTATTGTCACAAAAGATTTTCATTGGACCCGATGCACTAGGTATGACACCTAGATCGGATATGAACTCCTTCATCCAGACTCCCTCATTTGCTGCTTCCGAAGCAGCTATGTATTCCGCTTCACATGTAGATCCCGCTACGACGATTTGTTTAGAACTGCACCAAATGACAGCTCCACCGTTTAATGTAAACACGTATCCGGTTTGCGATTTAGAATCGTCCGGATCAGTGTCAAAGCTTGCATCAACGTAACCTTTTACGATGAGCTCTTTGTCACTTCCATATACGAGAAACATATCCTTAGTCCTTTTCAGGTATTTCAGGATGTTCTTGACCGCTGTCCAGTGATCCATTCCTGGATTACTTTGGTACCTCCCTGCTAAACTTATAGCAAGGCACACATCAGGTCTGGTACACAGCATTGCATACATGATAGAGCCTATGGCTGATGCATAGGGAACATCTTTCATATTCTCTCTATCTTCTGCAGTGGTCGGGCATTGAGTCTTACTCAATTTCACACCTTGTAACATAGGCAAGAACCCTTTCTTTGCTTGATCCATTTTGAATTTCTTCAAAATTTTGTCAAGGTATGTGCTTTGTGAAAGTCCAATTAAGCGTCTTGATCTATCTCTATAGATCTTAATGCCTAATATGTAAGCAGCTTCACCGAGGTCTTTCATTGAAAAACTTTTATTCAAGTATCCTTTTATGCTATCCAGAAATTCTATATCATTTCCAATCAGTAATATGTCATCCACATATAATATCAGAAATGCTACAGAGCTCCCACTCACTTTCTTGTAAATACAGGCTTCTCCGAAAGTCTGTATAAAACCAAATGCTTTGATCACACTATCAAAACGTTTATTCCAACTCCGAGAGGCTTGCACCAGTCCATAAATGGATCGCTGGAGCTTGCACACTTTGTTAGCTTCCTTTGGATCGACAAAACCTTCTGGTTGCATCATATACAACTCTTCTTCCAGAAATCCATTCAGGAATGCAGTTTTGACATCCATTTGCCAAATTTCATAATCATAAAATGCGGCAATTGCTAACATGATTCGGACGGACTTAAGCATCGCTACGGGTGAGAAGGTCTCATCGTAGTCAATTCCTTGAACTTGCCGAAAACCTTTTGCGACAAGTCGAGCTTTGTAGACAGTAACATTACCATCAGCGTCAGTCTTCTTCTTAAAGATCCATTTATTCTCAATCGCTTGCCGATCATCGGGCAAGTCAACCAAAGTCCATACTTTGTTCTCATACATGGATCCCATCTCAGATTTCATGGCTTCAAGCCACTTTGCGGAATCTGGGCTCACCATCGCTTCTTCATAGTTCGTAGGTTCATCATGATCTAGTAGCATGACTTCCAGAACAGGATTTCCGTACCACTCTGGCGCGGATCTTACTCTGGTTGATCTACGTGGTTCAGTAGTATCTTGATCTGAAGTTTCATGATCATTATCATTGGCTTCCTCACTAACCGGTGTAGGTGTCACTGAAACAGTTTTCTGTGATGAACTACTTTCCAGTAAGGGAGCAGGTACAGTTACCTCGTCAAGTTCTACTTTCCTCCCACTCACTTCTTTCGAGAGAAACTCCTTCTCTAGAAATGATCCATTCTTAGCAACGAATGTTTTGCCTTCGGATCTGTGATAGAAGGTGTACCCAACAGTTTCCTTTGGGTATCCTATGAAGACACATTTCTCCGATTTGGGTTCGAGCTTATCAGTTTGAAGTTTTTTCACATAAGCATCGCAGCCCCAAACTTTAAGAAACGACAACTTTGGTTTCTTGCCAAACCACAGTTCATAAGGCGTCGTGGCAGGGGGCAGGGGGCACCGCACACGGCTAAGGAATTGATCACGTGGATCAACTTGTGTCAACTTGTGTGTTTAGAGGTGCCCCTGCCTCAGTATATAAAGGAGCCAAGGGGGGAGGGTGCGCCGGCCAGGAGGAGGAGGCGCAGGAGGAGTCCTACTCCTACCGGGAGTAGGACTCCCCTCCAATCCTATTCCAATTAGGATTCCCAAGGGGGAAAGAGGGAGAGGGGTGGCCGGCCACCTCTCCTAGTCCTAATAGGACTAGGGGAAGGGGGGAGGCGCGCAGCCCCCTTGGGCTGCCCTTTTCTCCTTTCCACTAAGGCCCATGAAGGCCCATGTGGTTCCCGGGGGGTTCCGGTAACCTCCCGGTAACCCGGTAAAATCCCGATTTCACCCGGAACACTTCCGATGTCCAAACATAGGCTTCCAATATATCAATCTTTATGTCTCGACCATTTCGAGACTCCTCGTCATGTCCGTGATCACATCCGGGACTCCGAACAACCTTCGGTACATCAAAATGCATAAACTCATAATATAACTGTCATCGTAACCTTAAGCGTGCGGACCCTACGGGTTCGAGAACAATGTAGACATGACCGAGACATGTCTCTGGTCAATAACCAATAGCGGGACCTGGATGCCCATATTGGCTCCTACATATTCTACGAAGATCTTTATCGGTCAGACCGCATAACAACATACGTTGTTCCCTTTGTCATCGGTATGTTACTTGCCCGAGATTCGATCGTCGGTATCCAATACCTAGTTCAATCTCGTCACTGGCAAGTCTCTTTACTCGTTCCGTAATACATCATCTCACAACTAACATATTAGTTGTAATGCTTGCAAGGCTTATGTGATGTGTATTACCGAGAGGGCCCAGAGATACCTCTCCGACAATCGGAGTGACAAATCCTAATCTCGAAATACGCCAACCCAACATCGACCATTGGAGACACCTGTAGTACTCCTTTATAATCACCCAGTTACGTTGTGACGTTTGGTAGTACCCAAAGTGTTCCTCCGGTAAACGGGAGTTGCATAATCTCATAGTCATAGGAACATGTATAAGTCATGAAGAAAGCAATAGCAACATACTAAACGATCGGGTGCTAAGCTAATGGAATGGGTCATGTCAATCAGATCATTCTACTAATGATGTGACCTCGTTAATCAAATAACAACTCATTGTTCATGGTTAGGAAACATAACCATCTTTGATTAACGAGCTAGTCAAGTAGAGGCATACTAGTGACACTTTGTTTGTCTATGTATTCACACATGTATTATGTTTCCGGTAAATACAATTCTAGCATGAATAATAAACATTTATCATGATTCTAAGGAAATAAATAATAACTTTATTATTGCCTCTAGGGCATATTTCCTTCAGTCTCCCACTTGCACTAGAGTCAATAATCTAGATTACACTGTAATGATTCTAACACCCATGGAGCCTTGGTGCTGATCATGTTTTGCTCGTGGAAGAGGCTTAGTCAACGGGTCTGCAACATTCAGATCCGTATGTATCTTGCAAATCTCTATGTCTCCCACCTGGACTAGATCCCGGATGGAGTTGAAGCGTCTCTTGATGTGTTTGGTCCTTTTGTGAAATCTAGATTCCTTTGCCAAGGCAATTGCACCAGTATTGTCACAAAAGATTTTCATTGGACCCGATGCACTAGGTATGACACCTAGATCGGATATGAACTCCTTCATCCAGACTCCTTCATTTGCTGCTTCCGAAGCAGCTATGTATTCCGCTTCACATGTAGATCCCGCTACGACGCTTTGTTTAGAACTGCACCAACTGACAGCTCCACCGTTTAATGTAAACACGTATCCGGTTTGCGATTTAGAATCGTCCGGATCAGTGTCAAAGCTTGCATCAACGTAACCTTTTACGATGAGCTCTTTGTCACCTCCATATACGAGAAACATATCCTTAGTCCTTTTCAGGTATTTCAGGATGTTCTTGACCGCTGTCCAGTGATCCACTCCTGGATTACTTTGGTACCTCCCTGCTAAACTTATAGCAAGGCACACATCAGGTCTGGTACACAGCATTGCATACATGATAGAGCCTATGGCTAATGCATAGGGAACATCTTTCATATTCTCTCTATCTTCTGCAGTGGTCGGGCATTGAGTCTTACTCAATTTCACACCTTGTAATACAGGCAAGAATCCTTTCTTTGCTTGATCCATTTTGAATTTCTTCAAAATCTTGTCAAGGTATGTGCTTTGTGAAAGTCCAATTAAGCGTCTTGATCTATCTCTATAGATCTTAATGCCTAATATGTAAGCAGCTTCACCGAGGTCTTTCATTGAAAAACTTTTATTCAAGTATCCCTTTATGCTATCCAAAAATTCTATATCATTTCCAATCAGTAATATGTCATCCACATATAATATCAGAAATGCTACAGAGCTCCCACTCACTTTCTTGTAAATACAGGCTTCTCCGAAAGTCTGTATAAAACCAAATGCTTTGATCACACTATCAAAACGTTTATTCCAACTCCGAGAGGCTTGCACCAGTCCATAAATGGATCGCTGGAGCTTGCACACTTTGTTAGCTCCCTTTGGATCGACAAAACCTTCTGGTTGCATCATATACAACTCTTCTTCCAGAAATCCATTTAGGAATGCAGTTTTGACATCCATTTGCCAAATTTCATAATCATAAAATGCGGCAATTGCTAACATGATTCGGACGGACTTAAGCATCGCTACGGGTGAGAAGGTCTCATCGTAGTCAATTCCTTGAACTTGCCGAAAACCTTTTGCGACAAGTCGAGCTTTGTAGACAGTAACATTACCATCAGCGTCAGTCTTCTTTTTAAAAATCCATTTATTCTCAATTGCTTGCCGATCATCGGGCAAGTCAACCAAAGTCCATACTTTGTTCTCATACATGGATCCCATCTCAGATTTCATGGCTTCAAGCCACTTTACGGAATCTGGGCTCACCATCGCTTCTTCATAGTTCGTAGGTTCATCATGATCTAGTAGCATGACCTCCAGAACAGGATTACCGTACCACTCTGGTGCGGATCTTACTCTGGTTGATCTACGCGGTTCAGTAGTATCTTGATCTGAAGTTTCATGATCATTATCATTGGCTTCCTCACTAACTGGTGTAGGTGTCACTGAAACAGTTTTCTGTGATGAACTACTTTCCAGTAAGGGAGCAGGTACAGTTACCTCGTCAAGTTCTACTTTCCTCCCACTCACTTCTTTCGAGAGAAACTCCTTCTCTAGAAATGATCCATTCTTAGCAACAAATGTTTTGCCTTCGGATCTGTGATAGAAGGTGTACCCAACAGTTTCCTTTGGGTATCCTATGAAGACACATTTCTCCGATTTGGGTTCGAGCTTATCAGGTTGAAGCTTTTTCACATAAGCATCGCAGCCCCAAACTTTAAGAAACGACAACTTTGGTTTCTTGCCAAACCACAGTTCATAAGGCGTCGTCTCAACGGAGTTTGATGGTGCCCTATTTAACGTGAATGCGGCCGTCTCTAAAGCATATCCCCAAAATGATAGCGGTAAATCAGTAAGAGACATCATAGATCGCACCATATCTAGTAAAGTACGATTACGACGTTCGGACACACCATTACGTTGTGGTGTTCCGGGTGGCGTGAGTTGCGAAATTATTCCACAGTTTTTCAAATGTACACCAAACTCGTAACTCAAATATTCTCCTCCACGATCAGATCGTAGAAACTTTATTTTCTTGTTACGATGATTTTCAACTTCACTCTGAAATTCTTTGAACTTTTCAAATGTTTCAGACTTATGTTTCATTAAGTAAATATACCCATATCTGCTTAAATCATCTGTGAAGGTGAGAAAATAACGATATCCGCCACGAGCCTCAATATTCATCGGGCCACATACATCGGTATGTATGATTTCCAACAAATCTGTTGCTCTCTCCATAGTACCGGAGAACGGTGTTTTAGTCATCTTGCCCAAGAGGCACGGTTCGCAAGTACCAAGTGATTCATAATCAAGTGGTTCCAAAAGTCCATCGGTATGGAGTTTCTACATGCGCTTTATACCGATATGACCTAAACGACAGTGCCACAAATAAGTTGCACTTTCATTATCGACTCTGCATCTTTTGGCTTCAACATTATGAATATGTGTATTACTACTATCGAGATTCAATAAAAATAGACCACTCTTCAAGGGTGCATGACCATAAAAGATATTACTCATATAAATAGAACAACCATTATTCTCTGTTTTAAATGAATAACCGTCTCGCATTAAACAAGATCCAGATATAATGTTCATGCTCAACGCTGGCACCAAATAACAATTACTTAGGTCTAATATTAATCCCGAAGGTAGATGTAGAGGTAGCGTGCCGACTGCGATCACATCGACTTTGGAACCGTTTCCCACGTGCATCGTCACCTCGTCCTTTGCCAGTGCCCGCTTATTCTGTAGTCCCTGTTTCGAGTTGCAAATATTAGCAACAGAACCAGTATCAAATACCCAGGTGCTACTGCGAGCTCTAGTAAGGTACACATCAATAACATGTATATCACATATACCTTTGTTCACCTTGCCATCCTTCTTATCCGCCAAATACTTGGGGCAGTTCCGCTTCCAGTGACCAGTTTGCTTGCAGTAGAAGCACTCAGTTTCAGGCTTAGGTCCAGATTTAGGTTTCTTCTCTTGAGCAGCAACTTGCTTGCCGTTCTTCTTGAAGTTCCCCTTTTTCTTCCCTTTGCCCTTTTTCTTGAAACTAGTGGTCTTGTTAACCATCAACACTTGATGCTCCTTCTTGATTTCTACCTCCGCAGCTTTCAGCATTGCGAAGAGCTCGGGAATAGTCTTGTTCATCCCTTGCATATTATAGTTCATTATGAAGCTCTTGTAGCTTGGTGGCAGTGATTGGAGAATTCTGTCGATGACGCAATCATCCGGAAGATTAACTCCCAATTGAATCAGGTGATTATTATACCCAGACATTTTGAGTATATGCTCACTGACAGAACTGTTCTCCTCCATCTTGCAGCTATAGAACTTATTGGAGACTTCATATCTCTCAATCCGGGCATTTGCTTGAAATATTAACTTCAACTCCTGGAACATCTCATATGCTCCATGACGTTCAAAACGTCGTTGAAGTCCCGATTCTAAGCCGTAAAGCATGGCACACTGAACTATCGAGTAGTCATCAGCTTTGCTCTGCCAGACGTTCATAACATCTGGCGTTGCTCCAGCAGCAGGCCTGGCACCCAGCGGTGCTTCCAGGACGTAATTCTTCTGTGCAGCAATGAGGATAATCCTCAAGTTACGGACCCAGTCCGTGTAATTGCTACCATCATCTTTCAACTTTGCTTTCTCAAGGAACGCATTAAAATTCAACGGAACAACAACACGAGCCATCTATCTACAATCAACATAAACAAGCAAGATACTATCAGGTACTAAGTTCATGATAAATTTAAGTTCAATTAATCATATTACTTAAGAACTCCCACTTAGATAGACATCCCTCTAATCCTCTAAGTGATTACGTGATCCAAATCAACTAAACCATAACCGATCATCACGTGAGATGGAGTAGTTTTCAATGGTGAACATCGTTATGTTGATCATATCTACTATATGATTCACGCTCGACCTTTCGGTCTCCGTGTTCCGAGGCCATATCTGCATATGCTAGGCTCGTCAAGTTTAACCTGAGTATTCTGCGTGGGCAAAAACTGGCTTGCACCCGTTGTAGATGGACGTAGAGCTTATCACACCTGATCATCATGTGGTGTCTGGGCACGACGAACTTTGGCAACGGTGCATACTCAGGGAGAACACTTCTTGATAATTTAATGAGAGATCATCTTATAATGCTACCGTCAATCAAAGCAAGATAAGATGCATAGAAAGATAAACATCACATGCAATCAATATAAGTGATATGATATGGCCATCATCATCTCGTGCTTGTGATCTCCATCTCCGAAGCACCGTCATGATCACCATCGTCACCGGCGCAACACCTTGATCTCCATCGTAGCATCGTTGTCGTCTCGCCAATCTTATGCTTTCACGACTATCACTACCGTTTAGTAATAAAGTTAAGCATTACATCGCGATTGCATTGCATACAATAAAGCGACAACCATACGGCTCCTGCCAGTTGCCGATAACTTGGTTACAAAACATGATCATCTCATACAATAAAATTCAGCATCATGCCTTGACCATATCACATCACAACATGCCCTGCAAAAACAAGTTAGACGTCCTCTACTTTGTTGTTGCAATTTTTTACGTGGCTGCTACGGGCTTAAGTAAGAACCAATCTCACCTACGCATCAAAACCACAACGATAGTTTGTCAAATAGACTCCATTTTAACCTTCGCAAGGACCGGGCGTAGCCATACTTGGTTCAACTAAAGTTGGAGAGACAGTCGCCCGCAAGCCATCTCTGTGCAAAGCACGTCGAGGGAACCGGTCTCGCGTAAGCGTACGCGTAAGGTTGGTCTGGGTCGTCTCGTCCAACAATACCGCCGAACCAAAATATGACATGCTAGTAGGCAGTATGACTTGTATCGTCCACAACTCACTTGTGTTCTACTCGTGCATATAACATCAACATCAATAACCTGGCTCGGATGCCACTGTTGGGTTTCGTAGTAATTTCAAAAATTTTCCTACGCGCACACAGGATCATGTGATGCATAGCAACGAGAGGAGAGTGTTGTCTACGTACCCAACGCAGACTGACTGCGGAAGCGATGACACGACGTAGAGGAAGTAGTCGTACGTCTTCACGATCCAACCGATCAAGCACCGAAACTACGGCACCTCCGAGTTCGAGCACACGTTCAGCTCGATGACGATCCCCGGACTCCGATCCAGCAAAGTGTCGGGGAAGAGTTTCGTCAGCACGACGGCGTGGTGACGATCTTGATGAACTACAGCAGCAGGGCTTCGCCTAAACTCCGCTACAGTATTATCGAGGAATATGGTGGCAGGGGGCACCGCACACGGCTAAGGAATTGATCACGTGGATCAACTTGTGTCAACTTGTGTGTTTAGAGGTGCCCCTGCCTCCGTATATAAAGGAGGAGAGGAGGGGAGGCTGGCCGGCCAAGGGGGGAGGCGCAGGAGAGTCCTACTCCCTCTGGGAGTAGGATTCCCCTTCCAATCCTATTCCAACTAGGATTCCCAAGGGGGAAAGAGGGAGAGGGGTGGCCGGCCACCTCTCCTAGTCCTAATAGGACTAGGGGAAGGGGGGAGGCGCGCAGCCCCCTTGGGCTGCCCCTTTCTCCTTTCCACTAAGGCCCATGATGGCCCATATGGCTCCCGGGGGGTTCCGGTAACCTCCCGGTAACCCGGTAAAATCCCGATTTCACCTGGAACACTTCCGATGTCCAAACATAGACTTCCAATATATCAATCTTTATGTCTCGACCATTTCGAGACTCCTCGTCATGTCCGTGATCACATCCGGGACTCCGAACAACCTTCGGTACATCAAAATGCATAAACTCATAATATAACTGTCATCGTAACCTTAAGCGTGCGGACCCTACGGGTTCGAGAACAATGTAGACATGACCGAGACACGTCTCTGGTCAATAACCAATAGCGGGACCTGGATGCCCATATTGGCTCCTACATATTCTACGAAGATATTTATCGGTCAGACCGCATAACAACATACGTTGTTCCCTTTGTCATCGGTATGTTACTTGCCCGAGATTCGATCGTCGGTATCCAATACCTAGTTCAATCTCGTTACTGGCAAGTCTCTTTACTCGTTCCGTAATACATCATCTCACAACTAACATATTAGTTGTAATGCTTGCAAGGCTTATGTGATGTGTATTACCGAGAGGGCCCAGAGATACCTCTCCGACAATCGGAGTGACAAATCCTAATCTCGAAATACGCCAACCCAACATCGACCATTGGAGACACCTGTAGTACTCCTTTATAATCACCCAGTTACGTTGTGACGTTTGGTAGTACCCAAAGTGTTCCTCCGGTAAACGGGAGTTGCATAATCTCATAGTCATAGGAACATGTATAAGTCATGAAGAAAGCAATAGCAACATACTAAACGATCGGGTGCTAAGATAATGGAATGGGTCATGTCAATCAGATCATTCTACTAATGATGTGACCTCGTTAATCAAATAACAACTCATTGTTCATGGTTAGGAAACATAACCATCTTTGATTAACGAGCTAGTCAAGTAGAGGCATACTAGTGACACTTTGTTTGTCTATGTATTCACACATGTATTATGTTTCCGGTAAATACAATTCTAGCATGAATAATAAACATTTATCATGATTATAAGGAAATAAATAATAACTTTATTATTGCCTCTAGGGCATATTTCCTTCAGTCTCCCACTTGCACTAGAGTCAATAATCTAGATTACACTGTAATGAATCTAACACCCATGGAGCTTTGGTGCTGATCATGTTTTGCTCGTGGAAGAGGCTTAGTCAACGGGTCTGCAACATTCAGATCCATATGTATCTTGCAAATCTCTATGTCTCCCACCTGGACTAGATCCCGGATGGAGTTGAAGCGTCTCTTGATGTGTTTGGTCCTTTTGTGAAATCTGGATTCCTTTGCCAAGGCAATTGCACCAGTATTGTCACAAAAGATTTTCATTGGACCCGATGCACTAGGTATGACACCTAGATCGGATATGAACTCCTTCATCCAGACTCCTTCATTTGCTGCTTCCGAAGCAGCTATGTATTCCGCTTCACATGTAGATCCCGCTACAACGCTTTGTTTAGAACTGCACCAACTGACAGCTCCACCGTTTAATGTAAACACGTATCCGGTTTGCGATTTAGAATCGTCCGGATCAGTGTCAAAGCTTGCATCAACGTAACCTTTTACGGTGAGCTCTTTGTCACCTCCATATACGAGAAACATATCCTTAGTCCTTTTCAGGTATTTTAGGATGTTCTTGTTAGGTTTCGTAGTAATTTCAAAAATTTTCCTACGCGCACACAGGATCATGTGATGCATAGCAACGAGAGGAGAGTGTTGTCTACGTACCCAACGCAGACTGACTGCGGAAGCGATGACACGACGTAGAGGAAGTAGTCGTACGTCTTCACGATCCAACCGATCAAGCACCGAAACTACGGCACCTCCGAGTTCGAGCACACGTTCAGCTCGATGACGATCCCCGGACTCCGATCCAGCAAAGTGTCGGGGAAGAGTTTCGTCAGCACGACGGCGTGGTGACGATCTTGATGAACTACAGCAGCAGGGCTTCGCCTAAACTCCGCTACAGTATTATCGAGGAATATGGTGGCAGGGGGCACCGCACACGGCTAAGGAATTGATCACGTGGATCAACTTGTGTCAACTTGTGTGTTTAGAGGTGCCCCTGCCTCCGTATATAAAGGAGGAGAGGAGGGGAGGCTGGCCGGCCAAGGGGGGAGGCGCAGGAGAGTCCTACTCCCTCTGGGAGTAGGATTCCCCTTCCAATCCTATTCCAACTAGGATTCCCAAGGGGGAAAGAGGGAGAGGGGTGGCCGGCCACCTCTCCTAGTCCTAATAGGACTAGGGGAAGGGGGGAGGCGCGCAGCCCCCTTGGGCTGCCCCTTTCTCCTTTCCACTAAGGCCCATGATGGCCCATATGGCTCCCGGGGGGTTCCGGTAACCTCCCGGTAACCCGGTAAAATCCCGATTTCACCTGGAACACTTCCGATGTCCAAACATAGACTTCCAATATATCAATCTTTATGTCTCGACCATTTCGAGACTCCTCGTCATGTCCGTGATCACATCCGGGACTCCGAACAACCTTCGGTACATCAAAATGCATAAACTCATAATATAACTGTCATCGTAACCTTAAGCGTGCGGACCCTACGGGTTCGAGAACAATGTAGACATGACCGAGACACGTCTCCGGTCAATAACCAATAGCGGGACCCTGGATGCCCATATTGGCTCCTACATATTCTACGAAGATCTTTATCGGTCAGACCGCATAACAACATACGTTGTTCCCTTTGTCATCGGTATGTTACTTGCCCGAGATTCGATCGTCGGTATCCAATACCTAGTTCAATCTCGTTACCGGCAAGTCTCTTTACTCGTTCCGTAATACATCATCTCACAACTAACATATTAGTTGTAATGCTTGCAAGGCTTATGTGATGTGTATTACCGAGAGGGCCCAGAGATACCTCTCCGACAATCGGAGTGACAAATCCTAATCTCGAAATACGCCAACCCAACATCGACCATTGGAGACACCTGTAGTACTCCTTTATAATCACCCAGTTACGTTGTGACGTTTGGTAGTACCCAAAGTGTTCCTCCGGTAAACGGGAGTTGCATAATCTCATAGTCATAGGAACATGTATAAGTCATGAAGAAAGCAATAGCAACATACTAAACGATCGGGTGCTAAGCTAATGGAATGGGTCATGTCAATCAGATCATTCTACTAATGATGTGACCTCGTTAATCAAATAACAACTCATTGTTCATAGTTAGGAAACATAACCATCTTTGATTAACGAGCTAGTCAAGTAGAGGCATACTAGTGACACTCTGTTTGTCTATGTATTCACACATGTATTATGTTTCCGGTAAATACAATTCTAGCATGAATAATAAACATTTATCATGATTATAAGGAAATAAATAATAACTTTATTATTGCCTCTAGGGCATATTTCCTTCAGCAGGTACCATCCGAGAAGTTCGACACCCCGAATGGCTGGCGAACCCCATTGAAGTACCGAAGAAAGGTGGGAAGGAACGGATGTGCATCGACTTCACCAACCTCAACAAAGTATGCCCCCAAGATCCGTTCCCCCTTCCGCGCATCGATCAAATTGTTGACTCCACCACCGAGTGCGATTTGTTGTGTTTCCTGGATGCGTTCTCTGGATACCATCAGATCAAGATGGCGGTGGAGGATGTGGAGAAGACGACCTTCTTGACACCATGTGGGGTGTACTGCTACACCTGCATGCCTTTCGGCCTTCGCAACACGGGCACAACCTTTCAGCGACTGATGCATATCGCCTTGGGGCGGCAGCTCGGCAGGAACACAGAGGCCTACGTTGATGACATAGTGGTCAAATATCGCGAGGTGAGGACGTTGATTCAAGACTTGGAGGAGACCTTTGAGAGTTTGCGCCGGGTGAACTTGAGGCTTAACCCGGAGAAGTGAGTGTTTGGTGTCCCCTCTGGAAAGCTGCTAGGGTTTCTCGTATCCCACAGAGGGATCGAGGCGAACCCGGAGAAGATCAAGGCCATCGAAGGCATGAGCCCACCATAGACCCTCAAGGAGATGCAAAAGCTGGCAGGACGGGTGACCGCGTTAGGGCATTTCATCTCTAAGCTAGGCGAGTGCACCTTACCTTTCTTTAAGCTCATGAAGAAGAAATGCCCCTTCGAGTGGACCTCGGAGGCCGACCGGGCCTTCCAAGACCTCAAGAAATACCTCACCAGCCCCCCGGTGATGGTGGCGCCACGGCCTCTCGAGCCTCTGGTACTCTACCTCGCCGCCACCCCGTACTCCGCCAACGCGGCGCTGGTGGCGGTTCGGGAGGAGTGCAAAGACAAGGGTGTGCCGCACCAAGCCAGAGTTGATGCAGCGCAGGGTCAGGAAGGCACACCGGGGCCACCAACGGCGGAAGATCAAGCCCGGCAGGGCAACGTCGCGGAAGCTCCTGACGATGGCCAAGTCTCAGGAAATCCTCCACCTCAGGATACGCCACAACCTCCGCAAGACCCGAGCCTCAACAGTGTGCCAGCCCTCGCCGAGCACCTAGTGTACTTCGTCATTACCGTACTACAGGGACGCATGCTACCCCATGCTACAAAAGCTCCTGCTCGCACTTTTGGTGGCCTCGCGCAAGCTGTGGCACTACTTCCAGGGGCACCCCATCAAGGTCGTATCGTCTTACCCATTGGAGAGGGTACTCAGGAGCCCAAACTCAGCCAGAAGGGTCGCTGAATGGAACATCAAGCTGCAAGCATTCCAGCTAGAGTTCAGCACCACCAGGGTCATCAAGGGAGCCGCGCTCGCCGATTTTGTGGTAGAATGGACAGATGCCCCGACTCTTGAGGAAGGATAAGACTGGTCCACCTCCCCAGGAAGTGAGGCGCCAGAAGGTTGGGTCATGTATTTTGATGGCGCCTTTGTGCACCAGGGCGCGTGGGCTGGAGCAGTGCTCATCTCGCCCACTCAGGACAAGCTTTACTACGCCGTGCAACTCTGCTTCCAGCACGGCGAGAAGGTCTGCAACAATATCACAGAATACGAAGGCCTCATAGCCGGCCTAAAGGCTGCGGCGGCTATGGGGGTGAGGCGCCTTACCGTCAAGGGCGACTCGCAACTCCTCGTCAACTTCTCCAACAAAGTGTACGAGCTAAAGGACGAGCACATGGAGGCCTACCTTGTGGAGGTGCGCAAAATGGAAAAGCAGTTCGCAGGCTTGGAGCTGCAGCACGTGCCCCGGGGCACCAACAAGGAAGTCGACGACATCGCCAAGAGAGCATCCAAGCGGCAACCGCAAGAGCCCGGCATCTTCGAAGAGCGGCTCTTCAAGCCGTCAGCTACGCCACCTCTTTCAGGCACGACTCAGCCTCGGGAGGAGCTCCCACAGCCCCCGGCCACGGGAGCCCCAGCTTGCGGCCCAACCTCAGGAGCTCGGCTACTCTTGGCGCTCAAGCCCCAGGAGGAGTACTGGACCAAGGAGTTCAAGGAGTACCTGATGCACGAGACACTGTCAGAGAAGGAAGAAGACGTGGAGCGCGTGGCCAGATAGGCCACACCATACTGCATTCAAGATAGCGAGTTGTACAGGAAATGGCCGAACGACGTCACGCTGTGCTGCATCTCCAGCGATCAAGGGAGGGAGCTGCTGATTGACATACACGGTGGGGACTGTGGACATCACTCATCATCACGGACCCTTGTCGGCAAGGCCTTCCACAGCGGATTCTATTGACCCACAACACTCAACGATGCAGCCGAGCTGGTGAAGTCCTGCGAAGCTTGCCAATTCCACGCCAAGCAAATCCATCAGCCTGCTCAGGGCCTCCAAACCATCCCGCTCACGTGGCCGTTCGCGGTCTAGGGGCTAGACATCCTAGGCCCGTTCCCACGAGCGCCAGGGGGCTACCGTTATCTCTACGTCGCCATCGACAAGTTCACCAAGTGGGCGGAAGTGGGAGCCGTCCGAACCATTCCAGTCGGCACTGCGGTCAAGTTCATCAAGGGCCTAGTGAGCCGCTTCGGGGTCCCCAACCGCATCATCACAGATAACGGCTCGCAGTTTACTAGAAACCTCTTTAAAACCTACTATTCTAACCTTGGAATGCAGATTTGCTACGCTTCGGTGGCCCACCCCAGGAGCAATGGTCAGGCAGAGCGCGCTAACACTGAGGTCCTGAGGGGCCTCAAGACTAGGACCTTCAAGAAGAAGCTGGAGGCCTGCGGCAAGGGTTGGCACAACGAGCTCCAGTCCGTGTTGTGGTCCATCCGCACCACCGCTACCAAGCCAACTGGCAAGACTCCGTTCTTCCTCGTCTACGGAGCTGAAGCAGTCCTCCCTCACGAGGTCAAGCATCGCTCCGCGCGGGTTCTGGCGTTCGACGAAATGCAATAGGACGCCATGCGGGGGATGTATCTCATGCTGGGGGAGGGACATCGCCGCGAAGCTGCATTAAGGGCGGCAAGGTACCAGCAAGCGCTGCGGCGTTACCACTGCCGCAACATTCGCTCCAGGACGCTTGAGACGGGTGACCTAGTCCTGAGGCGGGTCCTCTCCAGGGAAGGGTTGCACAAGATTTCACCCATGTGGGAGGGCCCATTCAGGGCCGTCCACATCTCCAGGCCTGGCGCTGTGCGCTTGGAAACACAAGAGGGGACACCTATCCAAAATGCCTGGAACATCCAGCACCTCCGGAAGTTCTACCCGTGAAGCAAGGCCCAGAGCCTATGAAGCAAGGCCCAGAGCCTGTGAAGCAAGGCCTAGAGCCTGTGAAGAAAGGCCTGGTGCATGTGAAGAATCGCCGCCTGTGACACTCACATGTAATAATGAGTTGGGGTTGTACACGCCCCCGAGGCTCAGGAGCGCCGGCCTCAGGCCCTGGGGCTCCCTCCCACGCCTAGTGGATAGCACTTAGCTCTGCGCTGGTGAGAAGACTTGAAGACTAGATTAGGTGCCGGACGCGGCTTTTCATTTGCTTTCCGTAGTTGGCTTGCTTCTCCTTAATCAAGTTTGCCTTTGGCGTTCCTTGCTGATTTGGTTCCTTCGCCTTTTACTGCGTTTTTCGGCTCTGGTTTGCTCATGATCTCTCTCTCGCGCATACCTCGCGAGGGGGCTAGGCAGGTGCCCTCGCGAGCATTTTTCTTCTCTCTGCCTTCTCGCGAGCCACCCTCGTCTGAGCCTGGAAGCTGCTGCATCTCTCCTAATCCGTGCCCCTCGAGTACCCTGATGCAAAGCGCCAAGTCAAGGTTTGGATGAACGGCAAATCCTCTAGCGCACCCCTAACGATTTTTTTGCAGTTTCTAAGCAAACACATTCATCTCGTGAAGGAAAGGGCGTCACAAGAGCGCCAGGTCAGGTTATCTTTGCACAAAATAACAACACGACATGGGAATAACACGCACATTGCATTAACCAAGAACCACAATTCGATACACGCCCCTATGGGCCCATGCTGGTTTCATTTTCTGATGCAGGAAAAAAAGGAAAAAGCTTTAGTCCTGACCGGAAACCAGGACGGGGCCAAGGAGTAAGGGGCTACGTGACAAGTTAGGCTCCTGAGTCGTGATGCTCAGGAGTCCCCCTTGGCGCAGGAACAGCAAGTAGGGAGGTGTGAAGTGGGTGGATCTACCGTTCTACGTCTGCAGAGCCCGGCCGCGTGCATACCTCACCCAGCGTTAGCCTTTCGGAACTAAGGAGTGAGGGGCTACGTGACCAGTTAGGCCCCTGAGTCGCGATGCTCAGGAGTCCCCCTTGACGCTCAAACGGCCTTCATACCTTGGCTCCGCTCGGGGAGAGACGCGCGACGAACCAGGCCCCCCGGGGGGGGGGGGGCTGGGCGGCGTGCGTCTGGGCGTGACCCAGGCGTAGCCCCCGTGCCCAACCCCCTCGTGCGGCACTCCCGAGGGGAGGCATTACGATGAGGCTAGACACTGAGCTCTGGGCTCGCTGAGGTTGATGCGGCCCGGGGGCCACCCTCAGTTGTTTATCACCAGTGCGGAGCATAGCGCTTCCGTATGTGTACGGGCATAGCCGCTCCTCGGCAGTGTCGTCAACCAGCGCGGAGCATGGTGGTTCCACTGGTACGTGGGAGGGGGCCCCCCTCTGGGAGGAGCCCCGCCCTGACACGTGGCTGGCACGGTAGGGCCTGGCGAGGTGTATCTCGGCACCTGTGAGCCAGCGCGGGACTCACGGGGCCCTACCTCTAGGCGGGTTGCGCCTGTCACTGGGCCTTATCTTGTGATGTGTCCCTGCAAATTCGGTTAGATGTCGGCACTCTACGTCCTCGGGTCCCGGCCCTCAAGCTGGTCTCAGCCGTCGCTGGTATGCCAGGTCGCGATGCCGTGGACAAGGCCAGAGGGTGAGGGCTGGAGAGCCAGTAAGAGCCCTGAGTCGTGATGCTCAGGTACCCCCCTTTAACGTGCAAGTGGTCGGAATGGAGAAGAAGAGGTACCGTGGACCGGCATCAAATAATCAAGCATGGTGGGTATAACGCATAACCGGGAATAAACGCAAATGGGATACACGCCACTGGGTCTGGCCCGAGCGACTTGGGGATCATGCAGCCCGAGGGGCGCCCCCAATAAGGTAAGCTAACAACATGAAATAAAAGGGATACATGCCGCAGGGACGGACCCACACGGCCTGGGAATAATGCAGCCCTGGGGGGCGCTCCCAGCTGGAAGTGAAACTTGAAAGATGTCACCTGATGACGTTGAGGATGAAGGGGTGTTGGTGTAGCAGACTCGGTGGGCTGCGGAAGCCAATCCTCACGAGCCCCCAGGCCCGGGGGCCTCGGGAGGCTCCGAAGGCGCTGGCGGCTCCTCGCGAACCATCTCCATCTCCGCCAGGTCTGCGGAATGCCTGGCCTCTTGTGCCTCCATGACGCCCCTCATGAGGCGCTGGTACGTGGCAGCCGCGTTTGGCAAGCCGTAAGGCATGCGAACATAGCTATGGGGTGGACCTCCGCAGCGCCCCTCTCGCGAGGGCCAGAGAGGCGACTCGGTTGAGCCCTGGTATGTCGATGCAGATGTGTAGCCCGCCATCCTCACCTGGATGGGGAGCCACTGCTGGTAGACGGCGGCCGCCTTTCATGACTCTTGACTCCTGTAGCTCCTGAATGGCCTTGCTGACGAACTCCTGAGGGTCTGGCTCTCCTTGCCTTACTCCTTCTTGAGGGAAACGTGCTTCGAAACACGCCTCCACGCAGTGCCCAAGCGCCTCCCTCGTGACCCTAGCCAGGTCGGTGGCCCTCCAGGGGAGAGCCCCTGAGCCCTGCCTGAGGAGAGCGTCGGGCGTGCTTTCCTATGCGATGGAAGGAGGTTCCCCCTGGGCAGGCACGGGCCCAGAGGGGCCTACCTCCTGAGGAGCTGGGCCGGACGATGTCTTCTTCTTCTTGGGGGCGGTCTCGGGAAGCCTCCTGCTTCCGCGATCCGGGTCTTCCAGTGACGTGGCCTGAAAGGCTCGTTCCAGGGAACACACCGCATCCTTCTCTTCATAGGGCACCGTGATGACTCCGCCACTTCCTGGCATCTTGAGGACGTTGTAGCCGTGGTGAGTTACGGCCATGAACTTGGCCAGCGCTGGGTACCCGAGGATGGTGTTGTACGGCAGACGAATGTGAGCGACGTCAAAGTCGATGAGCTCAGTGCGGTAGTTGTCGCGTGCCCCGAAGGTGACAGGGAGGCGGACCTGCCCAATCGGGACCGTGGAGCCGTCGGTGATTCCGTAGAAAGGCTTGGTTGGCTGAAGCTGGCTGTAGGGCACTTGGAGATTGTTAAATGTTTCCACGGACAGAATATTGAGCCCTGCCCCGCCATCAATGAGGGTCCTGGTGACCACCACGTTGCTGATGATTGGGGAACAGAGCATCAGGAGGACTCCGGCTGTAGCCGCACACTTGAGCTGATCTGCTGAGTTGAACATGATGGCGCATGCCGACCATCTGAGAGGGCGCGTGGCTTCGAGCCTGGGGAGGACTGCATTCACTTCGCGGGCGAACTGCTTGAAGATGCGTTGAGAGGCTGGGGCTTGAGCCCCGCCCAGGATGCAGGCGATCACGCACGGCTCCTGGAAGCCCCCAGCCCCCTCATCCCGATGGAGGTCCTTGTTTCTCCTTGGTTGCGGCGACAGCGGAGGGAGGCCTGCGTTGCCTTGCGGGCGATCCTCGCGAGGCTGACCCCTCCAGTCTCCCTCGCGAGGCGGGTCTTGCCAGCGATCCTCGCGAGGTTGATCGCGCCACCCTTGGCACGGGCCACGGTCTTCCCAGCGTCCTGCATTCCTTCCTCCTCCTCGACCGTAGCCCCGGTCACCGCGGTCGGGGCGACGGCCGATCCTTCCTTCTCGCACGGCTTGGAGCTCTTAACATTCATTGGTGTTGTGGGTGTGGAGGTCGTGGTACACACAGTACCGGCTGCCCTTGGAAGGTTCGGGCTGATCTCTGCCCCGCTTGGTGTCTGGTTCTGCCGCGAGCACGGCAGCCCCCTTGCGCTTCACATCCTTGGCCTTGGGCTTCTTCTCATCTGGGTCCGCGGCAGGTAGCTCGAGGAGGGAGAGACGCCCTTCCTCAGCCCTGGCGCACTTGGTTGCCAAGTTGAACAGCTCCAAAGAAGTGCACAGATCTTCATGCATCGCCAGCTCCTCCTTCATCTTGACATCGCGCACGCCGTCGGAGAAGGCCGAGATAATGGCCTCCTCAGTCACCCTGGGAATCTTGAGGCGTGCTTTGTTGAAGCGCTGGATGTACTTCTGCAGGGTCTCCCCGGGTTGTTGCTTGATGCGGCGCATGTCACTCACGGCGGGTGGCCGGTCGCGAGTACCTTGGAAGTTGGCGATGAAGCGGGTGCGCATCTCGTCCCAGGAGGAGATCATGCCTGGAGCCAGGTTCAGGAGCCAGGTGCGGGCCCCATCCTTGAGCGCCATGGGAAACCAGTTCGCCATGACCTTCTCGTCTCCGTTGGGTCAGCCGTGCCGTCGTACCGAGGAGGCAGGTCTGGCTTGAACTTGCCGAGCCATGCGACACTGCGTAGCTCGATGGTGAAGGCACAACAGCCTGCTGTGGCCACGGGAGGCCTTGGGTGACGGAGAGCTTGGTCTTGCATGTCCCCACGCGCTGCAGCTGGGTCTTGACGTGCGGGAGCAGGGGCATGGTTGCGGCGTGCTGGAGCAGGGAGCGCCCGGGTAGCTTCTTGCGGGCGAGGGACTTCCTGGCAGCTCTGCTCTTGCTGCGCTGGCACCTGACGGAGCGGGTTCCGCCCAGGGGCCACGCGCCTTGGAGCCATGGCGCCTTCTTGAGGAGGAGGCGGCCGGGGCGCCGCCGGAGCTTCATCGCCCGCGCGGGGCGGGGTGCTGTGCAGCGGAACGGACGGCGCAGGAGAGCCCCCTGCGGCACGGACGAGCTCGGCGACGCGGTCGAGCCATTCTTCATAGACGTCGTCGACGGGATGGTAGCGCAGGAGCTCGTTTTCCGTGATGAGCGCAGCTTGAGCCTCCATGGGTGCGCGGAGCGCGCGGGACGAAGAACCAGCTGGGGGGAGCAAGGGAGTTGCGGTGCGGCCGTCTTGCCGCACGGACGGATGCTGAGACGATGCTTGCTGCTCGTCCCCCACCGGGCCGGTGGCAGCGTTGACGGCAGGTGACGGGGAATGGTGAGGACGCCCGCCGACAGGAGCCGTCTGGGCGACGCGGGAAGCGAGAGCGGCCCGACGCTCGGCGCGGCCCGACGAGCGTCAGACATGGGTGCGATGGTCGGAGGAGAATGGGGTGGTGGAAGACGAATTCCGGCGCACCCCTACCTGGCGCGCCAAATGTCGGATTTCGGGTTCCGGCAGACCCTTGAGGTTCGAACACTGGGGTGCACGCGGAGATTTCGCTTCCTACCTACCTGCACCCCTCCGCCTCGCTAAGATCTAAGCTATGGAAAGAACAACACAAGAGACACAGGGTTTATACTGGTTCGGGCCACTGTTGTGGTGTAATACCCTACTCCAGTGTGTGGCGTGGTGGATTGCCTCTTGGGCTGATGATGATGAATGATACAAGGAAGAACAGCCTCGCGAGGGTCTGTTCTTGGCTGGGGCGATGAACTGCTGGGAGGAGTTCAGCCACCCTTCTCTCTCTCTCTCTGATTGTTTCTCTCTAAAACTCTCTCTCCGAAAAACCCCCTTCCTCTATGGGTGGCTGGTCCTATTTATAGAGGCCCTGGTCCTCTTCCAAAATATCGAGCGGAAAGGGAGCCAACAATGGCGGGCTAATTTAAAGGGGGACAGCTAGTACTAGCTACCCTGACAAAAGTAGTCTTCGCCTGCACAAAGCTCTGGTGGTGACGCCATCTTGGGCTCCACGATGACCTCCGTCTTGCAGTCCTTCTGGTCTTGGTCTTGTTGCACCGAAATGGCAACCTTTGCCTGATGCCTCGGTACTTCGCGGCTGCACTTGCCCCCTTTGCACCGAAGAGGAAACGAGGACACTGCGCGGGCTGGCACCCGCCTGGCACCCTTGGTCGTCATGGCTTGTGTCACGGGCTCCTCATGAGGTACCCCGCCTTGATCTCTCCGCCTCCTCGTGAGCCAGCCTGGTGAGGCCGTGCCCAAGGAAGCTCCACGTCGTCCGCCCCGCGAGGCTTGACCCCTCGCGAGGGTCTTGGGTCTGTGTTGATGAAGATGGGCCGTGTTGGGGCCCCTTTTAAGCCACGCCGCAGGCCGTAGGCAGGCAAGTCTGGGGACCCCCGTTCCCAGAACGCCGACAAGCTGCGGGCGGAGGCCGAACGGATCATGGCCCGGGGCAGCTACATTGCCGGGTTTGCCATTCACGACGAGTTCCAGCCGGAGCGGACGGAAGACGGAAGAGTCATGCCTGCTGATGACCACGGCCTGCTTCTGTACGACCCAGAGGGCAGCTCCGAGGAGACGGGCGTCTACGGCGATGATGATGCCGGAGAGGAGGACGCCGGCATTTCGGCGAACCCGAAGGCCGCCGAGGAGGAGCCGGCAGCTGCGCGACCCGGTGCTGGAGATGTCTGAGGTTGCCCTGCTAATCTTAGTAAAAATTTCTGTTAGGTAGCGGGTCCACCCACCCACCGGGGGTGTTCGGGTCTAATGAACTCTGGCCTTGGGCCCGTGTTTTAAATTTGTGGTGTATATATTTCGCGGATGCTTGCACTTTTGCCTTCCATTTCTTGAGCCGTGTTCTTGCGACCTTCCCCTCTTGGGCCTCCCTCCCCGCGAGTCTGACGGCCGAGGCTCCGGTCCGTAACACGGAGTTCATCCTTTGAGAGGAGCATGCGGTACTTAGGCTTCTTGAAACGCTGAGCGCGAGCGAAACACCCACTGGGTCGGCTGGCGGCAATCCGGCGGGGCTGGTTGGCGAGCAGCCGGTCATGCGACAACTTGAAGTGTCGGGGCCAGGTGGGAAATCCGGCGGTCCTTTGACTTAGGATTCATGGCGTGTTGGTGCTTTGGCCCGTTATGCTTGCCAGGCGACAGCCGAAGCCGGTTCTATGGCTTAGGGCAAAGTGAGGGACCGCGACGATCTCAACACGCTAGGAATTGCTAAGGAAGGAGGCGGGTGGTGTCCAAGACGGTCAGCCCTCGAGCCCTCGGGTCGGGTCGATCGAACCGGTGGTGGGGTTGGTTTAAGAGAAAAATGCATAAATACGGGAGACACAATAGCTTGGTCAGAAAGGGAAGCCCCCGAGCATCGTTCGAGGACTCCATAGTTTTCATATGATTACAAAAGGCAGCGATATATACGTGCACACAACTAACGGTAAAATGGGTGGAGGAATTCTGCGTTCCACAGCCAGGTTGTCTCTTCGCCGGTAGTGTCTCTCTTGCACTTGTTTGACTTGCAGGCGTCGATGAGGTAGTAGGCCTTGCGGTCACACAAGGCCTTGCTGACAATGAAGGGGCCCTCCCATGGGGAGGATAGCTTGTGTTGGCCGGCTTGCTGCTGGACAAGTCGGAGGACGAGGTCTCCCTCCCGGAATGCAAGGGGCTTGATCTTCTTGCTGTGGTAGTGCCTTAGTCCTTGCTGGTAGATGGCTGACCGGCTGAGTGCCAAGAGGCGTGCTTTTTCGAGTAGGTCGATACCGTCCTCGCGGGCTTCTTTGGCTTCGGCTTCAGTGTACATCACGACGCGTGGCGAGTCGAACTTGACGTCGGCCAGGATGATGGCTTCGGCTCCATAGACGAGGAAGAACGGGGTGAACCCGGTCGACCGGTGATGACCCACAAGTGTAGGGGATCTATCGTAGCCTTTTCGATAAGTAAGAGTGTCGAACCCAACGAGGAGCAGAAGGAAATGATAAGCAGTTTTCAGTAAGGTATTCTCTGCAAGCACTGAAATTATCGGTAACAGATAGTTTCGTGATAAGGTAATTTGTAACGAGTAGCAAGTAATAAAAGTAAATAAGGTGCATCAAGATGGCCCAATCCTTTTTATAGCAAAGGACAAGCCTGGACATACTCTTATATAAAGGAAAGTGCTCCCGAGGACACATGGGAATTATCGTCAAGCTAGTTTTCATCACGTTCATATGATTCGCGTTCGGTACTTTGATAATTTGATATGTGGGTGGACCGGTGCTTGGGTATTGTCCTTACTTGTACAAGCATCCCACTTATGATTAACCCCTAGTGCAAGCATCCACAACTACAACAGAAGTATTAAGGTAAACCTAACCATAGCATGAAACATATGGATCCAAATCAGCCCCTTACGAAGCAACGCATAAACTAGGGTTTAAGATTCTGTCACTCTAGCAACCCATCATCTACTTATTACTTCTCAATGCCTCCCTCTAGGCCCAAACAATGGTGAAGTGTCATGTAGTCGACGTTCACAAGACACCACTAGAGGGATGACAACATACATCTCATCAAAATATCGAACGAATACCAAATTCACATGACTACTTATAGCAAGACTTCTCCCATGTCCTCAGGAACAAACGTAACTAGTCACAAAGCATATTCATGTTCATAATAAGAGGGGTATTAATATGCATAATGGATCTGAACATATGATCTTCCACCAAGTACACCAACTAGCATCAACTACAAGGAGTAATCAACACTACTAGCAACCCACATGTACCAATCTGAGGTTTGGATACAAAGATTGGATACAAGAGATGAACTAGGGTTTGAGATGAGATGGTGCTGGTGAAGATGTTGATGGAGATTAACCCCCTCCTGATGAGAGGATCGTTGGTGATGACGATGGTGATGATTTCCCCCTCCCGGAGGGAAGTTTCCTCGGCAGAACATCTCTGTCGGAGCCCTAGATTGGTTTCACCAAGGTTCCGCCTCGTGGCGGCGGAGTTTCGTCCCATGAGCTTGCTTATGATTTTTTCTCGGATGAAAGACCTCATATAGCAGAAGATGGGCATCGAAGGGCCACTAGGGGGCCCACAAGGCAGGGGGGCGCGCCCCCCACCCTCGTGGACGGTGGGTGGCCCCCCTCAGGTACTTCCTTCGCCCAATATTTTTTATATATTCTGAAACGTGCTTCCGTGAAGTTTCAGGACTTTTGGAGATGTGCAAAATAGGTCTCTAATATTTGCTTCTTTTCCAGCCTAGAATTCCAGCTGCCGGCATCCCCCATCTTCATGTAAACCTTGTAAAATAAGATAGAATATGCATAAGTATTGTGACATAATGTGTAATAACAGCCCATAATGCAATAAATATCGATATAAAAGCATGATGCAAAATGGACGTATCAACCGGTTTGGCGTGGTGCGGAGGCTCCATGGGACGGTCGATAACTCGTCGAGCCATCTGCCGGGTGAGCGGACGAGCGGCTCGATGAGCCGCGGCTTGATGCCGGATAGGATGAGGCCGTTGGCCCGCTCGACCTGGCCGTTGGACTGCGGGTGTGCAACGGACGCCAGGTCGAGGCGGATGCCGGAGACGGAACAATATTGCGTTAGTGCGCCTTTGGCAAAGTTGGAGCCTTTGTCCATGATGATGTTGTTCGACATGCCATAACGTACCGTGATGTCTTTGACAAAACGGACGGGTATCGGTCCGTCCAGCTTTTTGATTGGCCGCGCTTCGATCCATTTGGTGAACTTGTCCACCGCCACCAGCAAATGCGTCATGTCGCCTCGAGCGGTCTTGAAGGGCCCCACCATGTCGAGTTGTCATAGCCCTAGATTTGCTTGTATCTAATTGCATGAAAGCATCCATGTCATCATGTTTAAATTCAAGAAATTTGAATTGGGGATTGATAAACCCTGGCACAAATGCAATTCAAATAGGTTCAAATAAAATCTTTTTCAATGAACCCAAACTGTTCTAAGAAAAGTTCATGATTTCTGGTTAAGGTGGAAACCTCTGCCAAAAATGGTGAATATATTTTTAGTTCATTTTGGATTCTTGAATTAACACAAAAGTATTTGAGTTGGAGCCATTTAAATGCTATATATGTTTTAAATGGTCCAAATATTCCGAAGTTATTTGTGGAGCTCCGGAATAGTTCATCTAACATCCACAATAATTTTCAGAATTTATTAAAATGATTTAGTGCCTAAACTAAATCAAAACAAACAGAACAAAATAGAAAACAAAACAGAATTAGAAAAGAGAGAGTACCTGTAACTTACCTGGCCCTGGAGAGAAGCCAGCCCACCAGGCCCATGTGCCAATCATCACTTACCTCCCGCCAGGAGGAGATCGCGTGTGGCCGCCGCCCGCAGGCATGCGCCTCGCCAGCTCCTGCTTGCCGCCGAGGGCCTGGACGCCTCCACGAGTGCCGCACCACCTCCCCGACCCCCCTCTCACTTCTCTGTCGCTCTCAGGACCTCCCTTCCCCTCGCTCCTCTGCTTCCCCCCTGGCCGAGCATGCCCGTCGCTGCCGCTCGCTGTTGCCACGGCCACCGGCCCTCCCTCGCCCATCCAACGTGCTCGAGAACTCCGCCACGCCGTCCCCGTCTACCCCACCGAGCCACGTGAGCTAGGAAGCACCACCACACCCTCGACGTCGTCATCTTCTACCTCGGGCCACCGAGATCGCCGGTGCCAATTCGTGCCACCCGGGTCGTCCCCGACCCCGCCGTCTACACCTTTCACCTCGCCGTGAGCTCCTCTCCTTTTACCCCCTTGTCCCCTTCCTCTAGGCCGTCCCGTAGCTGCTGCTCACCGAGCTCCCGCACCACCGTCCACCATGGCAGATGGGCGCACTACCGCCGAGCTCCTCTAGACGCCCCGCGCTGCCTAGCATGCCCCTGGAGTGCCCAGGAACCCATCACAACCCTCTCTTCACTCGCTAGCCGCCCGCAACGCAGCGCCCGCGCATCTCTGCACTCCGGCCGCCGCTTAGCTCGCTGCTGCCATCACCACAGACCACCGTAGCTCTGCCTACCTGCTTCATTAGATGCACGCAAGCTTCAGCTCGACGTAGAGACCAACCGCATCGCAAACCGCCGCCTGTAGCGCGAGCCCGAGCAACTCCGGCGAGCCCCCGCCGTGAGTTATGGTCGCCGACGCTTAATTCGGTGATGCTGACGTGGCAGGATTATATTAGGTGCTAATCAGTTAATCAACCTCGTGTGGATGACATGTGGGACCCACACTGTTAGTGGCACAATTAAAGTTAAATAACCACTGTTAACCCCCCTGAGACAATGACATGTAGAGCCCACCAGTTAGATTTGACTTTGGTCAATGCTGACGTCACCGTGACTTAGTGCTGACGCAGCAAAGGTTTTCTGGGATTTAAAATAAATCAGAAATGATTTATGAATTTCAGAAAATAATCTAAACTTCTAAAAATCACAGAAATTTAACCGTAGCTTAGAATGAAATAAATTATATATGAAAAATTATCAGAAAAATCCAGTCTACCCATATGTACCTTTTTCATGCATGTTAGAACAACTTATATCTGCTGTTTAGGACCAATCATATAAATGGCATTTGAATATCCATATATGGAGTTTGAATTTGAATCTTGGATCCAAACGAACTCCATTTAACCTGTTGCTAGTTGCATTAGCTCAAATCACGGCATATTGACATGTCATGATCATGCATCATATTGTGCATTGCATTGATTGTGTTCCTTCTCTATTGCCAGTGGTTGTTCTCTCTCGATAGACGTGTTCCAACGATGAGTTCGACGACACACCGATGAAGAGCTATACTGTCTTCAGAAGTGCCAGGCAAGCAAAAAAACCCTTGTTCATTCTGATACAATCCCACTCTCTCGCTCCTGCTCTCTTTTACTGCATTAGGATAACAATGTTTCAACTATTATTTGATGCGGTAGTTGAACCCCTTTCCTCTGCATGACCTGTCATTGCCACAGTAAATATATGAAACCCACTAGCATGAGTAGGAGTTGTTTGAGCCCTGATGTGCCTACTCATTCATGCTTGTTTGTCATGCCTGCTATTGCTTAGAGTTGTGTCAGGTCTGATTCATCGAGGATGAATTGGAAAGGTGTGAACATGTCCTACTATTGAGAGCTAAGTGTGTGAACACGATTTGGTAAAGGTAGCGGTGAGAGTCCATATAGGAGTACATGGTGGGTTGTCTCACTGAAACCGTCCTCAGGAACTGAGTTCTGTGTTTGTGATCCATGAATAGTTACTACCACACATTGGGTTCCGGTAACTCGACCCCTCTCGGCTTATTAACTGCCTCGATCTCTGTCCAGGAGTTGCAACTAGTTTCTGGTGTTTGTAGGTTGTGTTAGTAGTCTACCAAGTGGCACCCAGTACAGGTGGGCTTGGGACAGACTAGGCACCGTGGCACAGTGTACCAAGCGTAGATCCAGGCGACGAGGTGGGCTTGGGAACCCTGCACACATCGTTTGGGGTGGTGAGCGACACCCCGGTCGGATCTCCTTGCGGATGGAACCCAAATAGGCGATAAACGTGGACTAGAGACTTGCGTGGTTAGTCAGGTCGTGGCCGACTCCCTCGCCAGACTTCCGCTTGAAGGTTGCCGAGATACACGACGTGTACATGGTGGTAAGTGGCGAGAGCGTGTGTGAAGAAGTACACCCCTGCATGGTTAACATGATCTATTCGAATAGCCGTGTCCGCAGTAAAGGACTTCCGAGTTGCCTATATAGTTCATAGACAAGTGAAAGTGGATACTCTAAAATGCCCAAGATAAGCGTGAGTGCTATGGATGGCGTTCTTGTAGGGAGACGGGAGCGGATCCATAGTGGTGTATTGATTTGGTGAATATGTGGACTCGTGTGCGCCACCTCAAAAGAGTTACTTGTAGTCGTAGTTTAGGATAGCCACCGAGTCAAAGCTAGCTTGCTACAGTTTAACTCCACCGCCCCTTTGTTGATACCGATGCATATGTAGTTAGTTCTGATGTAAGTCTTGCTGGGTACATTTGTACTCACATTTGCTTAATTTATGTTTTTGCAGAGAGACTTCAGTCTCACTAGTAGTTCCGCGTGGACTTGGACGTTTAGCTTGTTACCCCATCTACGATCTTGTACCCTTGGGAGGGTCTTGTAGATAGTCAGGCTTCTCAGCCTTTTTCATTTGTAGTTGTCTGTACTCAGACAAGTTAAGCTTCCGCTTGTGCTTGTTGCTTGTATGCTCTGTATGTTGGGTCATGAGACCCATGTTTGTAATACTTGGCTCCTCGGAGCCTAATGATAAATACTTTGAGTTGTAGAGTTTTGTTGTGATGCCATGTTGTATTTACACATATCATGCATATTGTGTGTATGATTGAAATGCTTGGTATGTGTGGGATCCGACAACCTAGTTGTTTATCCTTGGTAGCCTCTCTTATGGGGAAATGTAGTCTAGTGCTTCCACTGAGCCATGGTAGTCTGCTACAGCCCGGTTTACCGGAGTCCTACTAGCCCAGTTACTACTGTTCTGGAACACTTAGACTGGCCGACATGTGATCCACTTCGTCCTTGTGTCTGTCCCTTCGGGGAAATGTCACGTGGTGTCTTCCGGAGTCCTGCTATCCTGCTACAGCCCGGGTTCCCGGAGTCCTGTTAGCCTAGTTGCTACAGCCCGGATTCACTCGCTGATGACCGACACGTTCGATGCAGGTTCATGTATGCCTGTCCCCGTAAGTTAGTGCCACTTTGGGTTCACGACTACTCATGTCGGCCCGGGTTCTCTGTCATATGGATACTAGCGACACTATCATATACGTGAGCCAAAAGGCGCAAACGGTCCCGGGCCAGGTAAGGTGGCACCCGTGGGAATACCATGCGTGAGGACACAAAGTGATATGATGTGTTACATGTTAGATCGGTGTGACTTAGAATCGGGGTCCTGACACGAGTCCCCAGACCGCGAAAGACCAGGCGATTGGGATGGTCCGGAGTGCTGAGGCCGGCTGGTGGCTGCGCTTGCTGAAGCGCTGGCATCCCTCGCACTTGAGGACGAGCGACTCGGCGTCTTGGAGGGCCGTGGGCCAGTAGAAACTAGGGCGGAAAGCCTTGGCCACCAGGGACCACGAGGCGGCATGGTGCCCACACTCGCCCTAATGTATGTCGAAGAGGATCTCAATGCCCCGGTCCTGCTCGACGCAGCGTGAAACACGCCGGTGGGGCTGCGCTTGATGAGCTTGTTGTTGATGATGTTGTAGGCAGATGCCCGGTGCTGGACTTGTCGGGCCTCGGTTTCATCCATGGGAAGAACCCCGTTCTTAAGAAATTCTGAGATGGACAGGGCCCATGATGAAGTAGTTACTACGGTGAAGACGACCACCATGGCGGGTTCTGGGGCGGTGGCCCCCGAGCCGGGGTCAGCAGCCCCCGGGTTGGGGACGACGACGGCCGGGTCAAGGACGTCGGCAGCCGGGTTGGTGGCCGCAGGCTTTGAGCTGGGTTTCGGAGGCCCCCGGGCCGGATTCGGCAGGCCACAGGCCGGGTTGAGGCACGACCGGGGTGTCCGGAACGTAGATGGACTCGAAGTCCGGAGACGGCTTGACAGATGGCTTCTGCAGGTGCTCGAGGGAGACGCCAGACAGGATGGACTGTCGGGACGAGGCGATCTTGGCGAGCATGTCGGCGGCCTCATTTTCCGCACACGGGACACAGAGGAACTCACAGCCCATGAAGAATCCGAACAGCTTCTGAACAAGGAAGCGTTAGCTTGCCATGTTGGGGTCGTGGGCGTCCCACTCGCCGGAGCACTGCTGCACGACCAAATCCGAGTCGCCGTAGCACAAGATGCGTCGGATGCCGAGTTCCTTGGCAAGCCAGAGGCCATGCACAAGGGCTTCATACTCAGCAACGTTGTTGGAGGCGACGAAGTGGATTTGGAGCGCGTACCGAAGCCGGTCGCCCTTCGGGGAGGATAGCTCGATCCCGGCCCCCAGGCCGAGATGCATCTCGGAGCCGTCGAAGTGCATGCATTAGTGTGTCGGGTCCGAAGGCGGAGGCATGTACTGGGTCTAGGTCCAGTTGACGAGGAAGTCGGCCAGGGCTTGGGACTTGATCGTCGTGCGGGGCTCGTAGAGGATGGTGTGGCCGGCTAGCTCGAGCGCCCACTTGGCGACCCGGCCAGAGGCGTCTCGGCACCCGATGATCTCGCCCAAGGGGGCCGTGCTAACCACGATAACAACGTGCTTTTGGAAGTACCACTTCAACTTCTTGGCGGTGAAGTACACGCCATAACACATCTTCTGGTAGTGCGGCTAGTTCTGTTTGGAGGCGGAGAGCACCTCGCTCAGGTAGTAGACTGGGCCCTGGACGGCTTGGATCCTGCCCTTCTCTGGTCGCTCGACCACCATCACCGTGCTGACCGACCGCGAGGTTGGGGCAATGTAGAGCAACAACGGCTCCTTCATGGCCGACACGGCCAGGATGGGTGCGGTGGAGAGGATGCGCTTGAGGTCCCTGAAATCCTTGTCCGCCTGGTCATTCCATTCGAACAACGTCGTCTTCTTCATTAGCTGATACAGGGGCAAGGCCCTCTTGCCCAGCCGGCTGAGAAACCGGCTGACCGAGGCCAAACAGCCGATGAACTTCTAGACATCGCGTGGCCGAGCCGGCTTGCGCATGCGCTCGATGGCCTTGATCTTCTCCGGGTTTGCCTCAATGCCGCGCTCTGAGATGAGGAAGCCGAGTAGCTTTCCGGCCGGGACACCGAAAACACACTTCTCCGGGTTGAGCTTGACTTGGTATTCGTGCAGGTTGGTGAATGTTTCCTTCAGGTCGTCGAGGAGCATGAGGTGCTGCTTGGTCTTCACCATGATGTCGTCCACGTAAACGTGGATGTTGCGGCCGAGTTGCAGCAGCAAGCATTTCTGCATGCAGCGCTGGAAAGTGGCACCAGCGTTCTTCAGTCCAAATGACATGGTGATGTAACAATACGCCCCAAAGGGCGTGATGAAGGACGTCTCCAGGGCATTGGCCGGGTCCAGCTTTATCTGATGATAGCCGGAGTAAGCATCCAGGAAGGACAGGAGCTCATAGTCGGCGGTGGAGTCGATGACTTGATTGATCCACGGGAGGGCGAATGGATCCTTAGGACAGGCTTTGTTCAGGCTAGTGTAGTCGATACACATGGGCGAGGTGTTGTTCTTCTTTAGGACGAGGACCGGGTTGGCCAGCCACTCGGGGTGAAATACTTCCATGATGAAGCCGGTCGCCAAAAGCTTGGCGACCTCTTTACCGATGGTTCTTCTCTTCTCCTCAGAGAAACGTCACAGGGGTTGGCGGACAGGTTTGGCGTCCTTGTGGACGTGGAGTTTGTGCTCGGCGTACTTCCTCAGGATACCCGGCATGTCCTTTGGGGTCCATGCAAAAATATCCCGATTCTCACGGAGGAAGTCGACGAGTTCACCTTCCTATTTGCTGTCGAGGCGGGTGCCTACGACAGCGTACTTGCTGCAACTGGGGTCTTTCGGGTTCAACTACACTTTCTTGGTCTCCTTGGAGGGCTTGAACGAGGCTTCATCGGCCGGCTCCTCGGCTGGGATCGGCACGGCCGGCATCTCGTTGGCCAGGGCGACGATCCGGTCGAGCTGGCGCCGCTCATCGGCTATGACCAGCGACTCGGCCAGCTTGGAGCCGTCTCAGGCGCACTCCAGGGAGTTGTGGTAGTCGCTGGTGATGGTGATGAGGCCCTTCGGACCCGGCAGCTTCATCTTCAGGTAAGCATAGTGGGGAACCGCCATGAACTTGGCGAGCGCGGGTCGGCCCAGCAGCGCATGGTATGCGCTGGACAGGTCCACCACCTCGAACCAAAGCGGCTCGCGTCGGAAGTGGTCACTATCGCTGAATAGGACGTCGAGCCGGACATGGCCGATCGGAGAGCAGGAGAGGCTGGGAACAATGCCGTGGAAGATCGTCCCGGTCGGCTCCAGGTCCTTGGCCTCGAGGCCGAGCTTAGTCATGGTGTCACGATAGAGGATGTTGATGCTGTTGTCGCCGTCGATGAGAACCCAGGAGAACTTGCACGTGTGCCGGGGTGCGATAATGGTAGGGTTGAGGACGAGGGCGTAGCCACCCGGGTTTGGCATGACAGTCGGGTGGTCCTCCCGGGTCCACGTGACCGGGCGCTCCGACCAGTGCATGTACTCCGGCTTGGCCAGGATGATAGTGTTCACCTCCTGCCGGAGCAGGCGCTCGCTATGCTTGTTGTCACCGAGGCTGGTGAAGACGACATAGGTCGCATTTTGGGCCGGGTAGACATCATCGTGCATCCCGCCGCCAGTCGGGGGCAGTGGAGGAGGAGGAGGCAGCTGCCCTACTCCCGGAGCCGGGTCAGAGGAGGCAGGATGTCGCCCCTCATGATGCGCTTGGTGATGGTGCACTGCTGAAGTGTGTGCGTGGACGACCTCGCGCCGCTGTGATGCTTGCAGGGAGTGTCGAGCATCTCCTCGAAACTCATGGCAGGCTGCCACACCGTATTGTCGGTCTGCCGCGGTGCCTGCTCGGCGACCGCGACGAGCCGGTTGTCATAGTGCTGGGCTGGCTGGTCGGCCTTGCGGTTGTTGTTCTGCTGGTTGTGCTGCTGCCGACTTCCTTCACCGGCCGGCTTTGGAGGGGGAACCGGCTTCACCTTGTCGGCTTCATCCAGCGCCACCTGGATCTTCGTGGCGTAGTCGGTGTTGGCGTACTTGTCCGCCGTCACCATGAGCGCGGCCATGGTGGCTGACTCGGAACGCAAGAGCTTGTGCTTGAGGAGGGTGCCATCTCGGCACCCGTTGACGAAGTATTGGATAGCTTGGACTTCATGGACGCCCTCGCAGCTGTCCTGGAGCTCGGTCCAGCATGCGAGGTACTCGTGGCCGGTTTCCGTTGGCCCCTGCATGCACATGGCAAGCTGGCTGGGGCGGCCAGGTCGCTGGTAGGTCCCGATGAAGTTGCGTACGAAGGCTTGCTCGAAATCGACCCACGTGTTGATGCTGCCCACCAGCAGGCTGTTCAACCATGTGCGGGCCAAGCCCTGGAGCATGAGTGGCGCATAACGTACATCGAGTTGGTGGTTGCCACTGGCGATGCCTATGGACGATGGTGTAGTTGGTGAGCCAGTCCTCCGGTTTCACGGTGCCATTGTACTTGGGGGTGTCACGGGAAAGCGTGAACCCTTTAGTAAAGGGCTCATCCCAGATGCGTGGACAAAAGCACGCCAGCCCGACAGGGCCGCTCTCCTCCAGCTCCTGGGAGAGGGCGAGTCGGTCGAGGCTGTGGCGGGCATCGGTGTCGTCGATGGCGCGGGGGCCGAGCCGGCTGGCGACCGTGCCACGGGCGGCTGGGTCGACCAAAGCCGGATGTCGGCTGGCTTGAAGGGGAGGATCAAACTGGCGTCGATCTTCCAGGGCCGGCTCGTCGCCCAAGCCGCTGGCAGCCGTCGGGGCGGGGTTGCGTTGGGTCCGGGTGCAGCCGGAGTGCGCCTCGCCGGGTGGTGAAGACGCCGTGTTCTGACGATCGCCGGGTCCATTGGCACGGAGGGAGCCGGATCCCGCCGGGTTGGTGAGTTGGTTGAGGCGGTCCTGCTGCGCGTTGGCCGCGTGAGGAGGTCGTTCACCTGCTTGAGGCGCTCCTTCAGCTCCTCGCCCGTGAGCTAATCTATGACGACCGCGGACACCTTGGTGGCGTGCATGTTCTTCACGGGAGTCTCGTAGACGGGCAGGATGGTGCCGAAGGCATGGCCGATCACGCCACCCCGGGCTCGCACGTCGGCGACCCGGCTTGGCTCGGCCGCAGGAGGTGTGAAGCCATAGGCGGTGTTGCGCTCCAGCTGAGCGGAGTCCAGGTGACGTTGCACGGCGGCAAGCGTCTCGGTTAGGTCCAGCAAGTGCTGGCGGTCCTCCTTGAGCTGAGTCCGGGCCTTGGCGATGTTGGAGGCATCGACGTCGGTAGCGATGGGGATGCCAAGGCTCTGCATCGTGGCGCGCAGGGGGTGGGCGAGCCGGCCCGATCCGCTGCGGTCCTGGCTTCGGCGACCTTCCTCGCCGCACTGGACGAGGAAGAGGCACCGGTGTCGGTGATGAAAACCTCCACGCAGAGGTCCATTCCTCCGGCAAGAGCGCCGACGCCGAGGGAAAGGAGGGAGTCAGAGAAGTCAAGTACTTCACTGGGGTACTCATCGTGCATCGGAGATGCGCAGCGCGGGGAAGGAGGCGGTGAGCGCGTCGATGACGTCATCCGCCAGCATGTCGGGCTCGTCAGAGTCGGAGAGGAGCCCCGTCTGGAGCATGCTTCTAGCCAGGACCTCGAGCTGCCCCACGGTGGGCGCCAACTATCGTGGTGAGCGCATGGCGGATGCCAAGGGATGGATAAAGAGAGGAGGAGGCTCGAGGGCACTGGTGGGCTCCAGAGGCGAGGTCGGCATGACCGAGCACGGAACGCGAGACATACCCAGGTTCGGGGCTCTCCGGAGAGATAACACCCCTAGTCCTGCTGAGTGTAGTTTATATATAACAATACAAAGTTGCTCCTAGAGCTGTATCAGGGAGGAATAAGGAGGCAGGCCAAGGCTTAGGCTGCCCTCTCCCGGTGTGTGGCTAGTCTAGCCGTCCTGATGTTGCTTGCTTGAGTGTGTGTGAGTGAGTCGATTCCCCCATGCATGAGGGCTTCTGGGGGGGGGGGGGGTTATTGTGCAACCCCCAGGGGTACAATGGTAATGTTACAAGGCCATGGGGCCGGGTTGTCATCGTCCGGGAAGCCGGTGCTGGGACCCGCCGGGTGTCAGGGCTCGCCGGGTTCTCCGGGCGCGGGGCCCATGAGCCTAGGGGCACTTTTGGCCGTCTTGTCGATCGTCAGGGAGTGGCCGGGTCGAGCGTGCTACAGTGGCGCTCCATCAGGTTGCTGCCTACTGGCGTCAGCAGTGTCGACGGGTGCACTGTAACCACGCCAACCCTGGTCAGCGGGTAGGTGGGGCACTGTTGCCACGCCCCGGCTGACCAAAGGCATGGGAGGGGCACTGTTGCCTTGCCCATCTCTTAATGAAGACTCGTCCCATCGTACGGCCATGACGGGATAGGAGCTGACCCGCGGCCGGGTTGGGGAACACGGCAAAGGGAAGCTGGTTTGTTGGAGAAGTCTTTGTAAAGCCCCAAGACCGGCGCTCCAGATGCCTTCCATGTATTCCGAGTTTCGTCGTGTGTTTTGTTTTGCTTGTTGCATTCATCACTGCATATTTTGCATTGCATCATGTCATCCGCATCATGATAACAACATCAAGAATGTTTAAAATTGTTGTTGCATTAAATTGCTAATGCACTCGAGGATTTACCGGAATTGTTGTTTGTTATTTTCCGGCTCATTTAAAATGCCTAACTGTGTGTTGTACTCATGTTTCACCTCTTGCCATGTTAAGAACATTTAATTTTTTTGGGTACATAACCGGAAGTGAAGTAAATAATCGAATGTGGTGTTCCGTCAATATGCAACTCGTTGCGTATTGAGCTCCACTTAACTTGTAGTGTTGGTTGTGCACTTTGCCATGACAAGCCTCCTTAAACCAGACATGCATCATACTTGATATTACATCATGCCATGCTTATGTGATGGTTATTTACCATGTTGTTTGCTTCTTTCCGGTAGCGCTTCTCCTTGATAGTTCCGGTTACGTTGCGTTGTGAGGATCCGTTCGACTACGTCCCTTTGTCTTCTTCATGGACTCGTTCTTCTTCCTTGCGGGATCTCAGGCAAGATGACCATACCCTCGAAATCACTTCTATCTTTGCTTGCTAGTTGTTCGTTCTATTGCTATGTCGCGCTACCTACCACTTGTTATATCATGCCTCCCATATTTCCGTGATAGCCTCTAACCTTTTTCAACCATCCTAGCAAATCGTTGTTTGGCTAAGTTACCGCTTTTGCTCAGCCCTTCTTATAGCGTTGCTAGTTGCAGGTGAAGTTGAAGATTGTTCCATGCTGGAACATGGATTTGTTGGGGATATCACAATATCTCTTATTTTAATTAATGCATCTATATACTTGGTAAAGGGTGGAAGGCTCGGCCTTATGCCTGGTGTTTTGTTCCACTCTTGCCGCCCTAGTTTCCGTCATATCGGTGTTATGTTCCTTGATTTTGCATTCCTAACGCGGTTGGGGTTATGGGGCTCACTTGACAGTTCGCTTTGAACAAAACTCCTCCATCAAGGCCCAACCTTGGTTTTAAATTTGCCTAACAACCTATTACCTTTACCTTGGGTCGGCCAACCCGAGGGTCATCTTATTTTAACCCCCCCGGGCCAGTGCTTCTCTAAGTGTTGGTCTGAACTAAGTAGACTACGGGGCCACCTCGGGGAAACTTGAGGGCTGGTTTTACTCGTAGGATGTCTCATCCGGTGTGCCCTGAGAACGAGATATGTGCAGCTCCTATCGGGATTGTCAGCACATCGGGCGGCTTTGCTGGTCTAGTTTTACCATTGTTGAAATGTCTTGTAACCGGGATTCCGAGTCTGATCGGGTTGTTCCGGGAGAAGGAATATCCTTCGTTGATCGTGAGAGCTTGTGATGGGCTAAGTTGGGACACCCCTACAATGTATAAACTTTCGAAAGTCGTGCCCGCGGTTATGTGGCAGATGGGATTTTGTTAATGTCCGGTTGTAGAGAACTTGACACTTGACTTAATTAAAATGCATCAACCGCGTGTGTAGCCGTGATGGTCTCTTTTCGGTGGAGTCCGGGAAGTGAACCCGGTTCTTGGGTTATGGTTGTGCGTAAGTAGTTTCAGCATCACTTCTTGATCACTTCTAGCTTTCCGACCATTGCGTTGCTTCTCTTCTCGCTCTTATTTGCGTATGTTTGCCACCATATTTGCTTAGCGCTTGCTGCAGCTCCACCTCATTACCTTATCCTACCCATAAGCTTAAATAGTCTTGATCTTGCGGGTGTGAGATTGCTGAGTCCTCGTGACTCACGGATACTTCCAAACAGTTGCAGGTGCGGATGATACCAGTGCAGGTGACGCAACCGAGCTCAAGTGGGAGCTCGACGAAGATCTTGGTCGTTGTTATGTTTTGTTTCCGGATGATCAGTAGTGGAGCCCAGTTGGGACGATCAGGGATCTAGCATTTGGGGTTGTCTTCTTTTATTTTGGTTCCGTAGTGAGACCTTGATTGTACTTTGGATGATGTATGTTTAACTTGTTATTTGTGTGAAGTGGTGATTGTAAGCCAACTCTTTATCCCTTTCTTATTCAGTACATGGGATTGTGTGAAGATTACCCCTCTTGCGACAAAACCACCATGCGGCTATGCCTCTAAGTTGTGCCTCGACACGTGGGAGATATAGCCGCATCATGGGTGTTACATGTTGGTAATCAGAGCCATCCCCGACTTAGGAGCCCCCTGCTTGATCGAATCGCGGATGTTGTTGAGTCTAGAACAAAATGTTTTGAGTCTAGGGTTATATATATTGGAGAGTAGGATTCTTTTTACTCCTCAGTCCCTTCGTCGCTCTGGTGAGGTCTCCTAGCGTAGATGTTTTGACTTTCCTCTCCTCAAATTTCATGAATTTTTTTAGGATCACACGGGTTTCTTGGAATCATTTCGATATTCTTTTGACAAGAACATTGTTCTTGGTGCCTCCTGACATTTAGGCGTTGTGGCAGTGTCCCGAGGAGTTGAGCTCTGAGGTGTTGTCGTCAAAATTTTATCATTGCCGTTCTAGAATACCTGAGTTCGCCAACATTGAAAATCTCTTTTATGCAGTTGTTGGTGAGATAACCTCGATGCCACCCAGTACTGGGGCGGGAGTTCGGGAGTATTGCTATAACTCGTATAACGGATGCTTTTCGAAGGTAGAGGTACACGATTTCCGAAGGTTTCTTGGTTATGTGTTGAAGGATGGATACAACTGGATGTAGGGATTGTTAGTTTCGGTGAGATATTATGCTTCCCCTATATCCCCAAAACCTGATTGCATAACCAGAAAGTTTCAGGAGTATCTCGTAGGATATCTTTCCAAAAGACACATGATACGATATGGGGTCTATCATATGTTTGTTCCAATCCTTTGTTTTTTGTTTTGGTTTGTGGTATTTGAGTTGCTTCAATGTCAAGTGTGATTCCATACCTTTTCTAAGTGTTGTTCTCATATTTCTATGTGGATGCTAATCCTTCGTGATCATCGAGATTGCCATGGAAATTCTTTCCAACCGGTGTGATTCTCTGCAACATGATCCTATCATTTTTCCCATTTGTGAGATCCAATCTCAGTTTTCTTAACGTTGTTCATTTCATCCGTCCTCAAGTTGCCTTTGTTTTTCTTGCCCTCCCACCCTTTTCCTTCAAGGAATCAGATGTCTTAATCAAGTATCCATTTTATTCATGTGAAGTCTCTTCATTCTTTTCAATCAATGTTCTTACCCAGTGGTTCTCATGAAGATGCTCTACAATTTTATCATTCTTCATTCTTTTTCTTCTCTGGTGGATTCAATTCAAGCTTTCGGTGTTGATCATATACTTTCCTCATTTCAAATGCTTTCTCATGCCGGTGCACCCCCTAATCACTCACCTCTCTCTATTCATGTCCGAAGTGCCGAAGATATCTCAGAAGATTCATGTTTTCACTCCTAATCTGTTCAAGCTATTTCGAGGATGTTATCTCATTTAAGCTATTTAATTCAATGGGCGCAATCTCTATTTTAAATCATTCAATGGTGTTTCTTTTGAGTGGGCCCTACCCACATGTATTTTCCCAGGATCTTACATGACTCTTCTATTTTTCCCGGAGCTTCTCAAATTCTTTCAAAGTTGACGTAAGAATGAATTATCATCAGTCATATGTCTTTCTCCAAGATCTTTCAAATTCTTTTCATTGTTGATTCAACCTGTATATTCTTGATTATTCCGGAGTGTCTCAACAATTTGTGGTGGTGTTTCTCATGGTCATTCTCTGCATTTGAAGACTGAAGAAGTGTTTCCTCTAAATCTTGGTCCATTCTCTCGAAGATTCATGGTTCTAGCGTTATGCCATCCTCTCATAATTGTTTTCGATTGTGAGAATTTTTTTCACCCATCCGGAGCAATTCAGGAGTATTGTTACTTTGATTCTCCGGAGCCCATCATCTCATAATTATTCATTCTCAGCGTGTAGCTATCGTTATCCAAATCTTATCGGTGAATCGTTCAAATATCCTCTAATCAGTTCATGATCTCTCTGTTCTCATGTATCTAAATCCCCTCAAGCATCTTCTTTCGTTTTTCCAATTCTTCCCAGTGATTTGTGCCTTTGCTACTTTCATTTTCAATTCTTACGGTGGTTCATTCAAGAGTTCTATTCCTTGGTTATCATATCAATTCATTCATTCTTTCAAATCCTAACGGTGGTTCGTTGAAGTCTTTTCTCAAGTTTGCGCTATATCTATCTTAATCCTTTCCACGGGAATAAGTAGTATGCCAAATCCGTTGCTTGTCATCAATTTAAATTGGTGAAGGATACACATAATTCTTATTCTTGCTTCATCCAAATGATGGATTCATTCTTCCGGAGTTTGTTCACGATGAGTAAATTCTTGGTTCAAGTGCTTCATACTTTTCCCGGAGTTCCAAGATCTCTCAATTATATCACCATGAAGATTCATCTAATCATTGCAAGGCTTCAATCTTGTTCGCTTCAAACCTTCAATTCTTTTATGTGATCATTTCCTATCCGGAGTTCTTCATGGAGGCTCAACATGCTGGCTCATCAAGGATTTCTTTCATTATTCATTCGTTCTTTAAGATTTCTCTTGAAGTTATGATCCTCCAAGCTATACTCTCAAATAAACATGGTGCTCAACACATGTCTTGTTTTGAGGAGTTCAAGCTTTCTTCATCTTGCATTCCAAAGTGCAATTCTTTCTACCTTATCTTTTGAGATGGTGTTATCATTCTTGACAGTTTCCTTCGTGTTTCATGATTCACAAGTTGTCCAGAATGACAAATTTTAAACCCATCATTTTCAATTCGTTCATGAGATCCTTTGCAACCCATCAATCTCTTCATTGGAGTTATCTTGGGTTATATTTCACCTAAAGCTTTCCCTAAGGATTGTTGCTATTTATGGTGCTTATAAATGACCCAAGTCCTTCATTTATCCTCCCGGTGAAATAAGTTTTCATCTCTTCGTTGCTATGAAGAAAGCAATTAATTCCGTAAGTGGCAGAATTTCACCTCAGTTTTGGGATGTTTTCCATAAGCCCACTATAATCGTATTTTTTTCGTTGTTGTTTTTTCCAACAACTCCGTTTTAACCTTCTTGGAAGGGTGTTTTCCATGCTCAATTGTGGTAGATGCTGGCATTTTCTTCTCCATTCTGTTATTCCAATGATCTATATTCTATTCTTTCTTCCGGAGGCATTGTGATGTTGCCCTTTTCACTCATCATCTCGAATTGTGAGGACCGTGTTCTTTCCTTTGCTTATCCATTTAACCGGAGTGTCGTGTCCACCATTCAAGTTCTCTCATCTTATCAAGTTTTGCCTCCTTCCTCAACCAGAGTGCTGTCTAAAATCTTTCTTACCCATTGTGCCATTCTTTCAATAGTTCCGGAGGCAGTGTGTTGTTGATTTCATCAAGTATCCTCTCATCTTGTAAATTTCATGTTCAATTCCTTCCATTTACAGTCGGAGTGTTGTCCAAATTATATCATTCTTATTCCTTCTCTATCTTGTTTTAATCGGAGTGTTGTGGCTATCACTCCTCTTCTATCCGGAGTCTCATCCAAGTGCTTTCTTTTTGACAAGTTCATATTCTATGCCTTCCATTTCCAACCGGAGTGTTGTCGTAATTGATCTTTATCGTTCCTTGTACATCTCATTTCAACCGGAGTGCTTGCATGTACTTCTTGGCCATTGCAACCCTTTTTCTTATGTCTTTCAACCTACAAGGTTCCCGTAATGTTCCTTGTTCCTTTCTTTCTAACGGAGTGTTTTCAACTTTGTTCATCTTTGTTGTATTCTTTCTTTCAATTTGTTCAACCCCGCAAGGTTGTTAGGTTTCACTCATTTGTCAAAGAAGCAACTTAGTTTTACCTCTTCTCTTCCTCTTCCGTTTTTCTCCAGTGCCATCCTTAGATCTCGGGATGAGATCCTCTGGTAGTGGTCGAGTGTTGTAACGCCCCAAGACCGGTGCTCCAGATGCCTTCCATGTTTTCCAAGTTTCTCGTGTTTTTTTTTCTTGTTGCATTCATCATTGCATATTTTGCATTGCATCATGTCATCCGCATCATGATAACAACATCAAGAATGTTTAGAATTGTTGTTGCATTAAATTGCTAATGCACTTGAGGATTTACCGAAATTGTTGTTTGTTATTTTCCGACCTCCTTTAAAATGCCTAACTGTGTATTTTACTCATGTTTCACCTCTTGCCATGTTAAGAATATTTAATTTTGTTGGGTACATAACCGGGAGTGAACTAAATAATCGAATGTGGTGTTCTGTCAATATGCAACTCGTTGCATATTGAGCTCCACTCAACTTGTAGTGTTGGTTGTGCACTTTGCCATGCCATGCCTCCTTAAACCAGACATGCATCATACTTGATTTTACATCATGCCATGCTTATGTGATGGTTGTTTACCATGTTGTTTGCTTCTTTCCGGTTGTGCTTCTCCTTGATAGTTCCGGTTACGTTGCATTGTGAGGATCCGTTCGACTACGTCCGTTTGTCTTGTTCATGGACTCGTCCTTCTTCCTTGCGGGATCTCGGGCAAGATGACCATACCCTCAACATCACTTCTATCTTTGCTAGCTAGTTGTTCATTCTATCGCTATGTCGCGCTACCTACCACTTGTTATAGCATGCCTCCCATATTGCCATGATAGACTCTAACCTTTTTCAACCATCCTAGCAAACCGTTGTTTGGCTAAGTTACCGCTTTTGCTCAGCCCTTCTTATGGCGTTGCTAGTTGCAGGTGAATTTGAAGATTGTTCCATGTTGGAACATGGATTTGTTGGGGATATCACAATATCTCTTATTTTAATTAATGCATCTATATACTTGGTAAAGGGTGGAAGGCTCGGCCTTATGCCTGGTGTTTTGTTCCACTCTTGCCGCCCTAGTTTCCGTCATACCGGTGTTATGTTCCTTGATTTTGCGTTCCTAACGTGGTTGGGGTTATGGGGCCCCCTTGACAGTTCACTTTGAATAAACCTCCTCCAGCATGGCCCAACCTTGGTTTTACATTTTCCTAACAACCTATTACCTTTCCATTGGGTCGGCCAACCCGAGGGTCATCTTATTTTAACCCCCCGGGCTAGTGCTTCTCTAAGTGTTGGTCCAAACTTAGTAGACTGCGGGGCCACCTCGGGAAAACTTGAGGGCTTGTTCTACTCGTAGGATGTCTCATCCGGTGTGCCCTGAGAACGAGATATTGGCAGCTCCTATCGGGATTGTCGGCACATCGGGCGGCTTTGCTGGTCTTTTTTTACCATTGTCAAAATGTCTTGTAACCGGGTAAAGGGTGGAAGGCTCGGCCTTATGCCTGGTGTTTTGTTCCACTCTTGCCGCCCTAGTTTCCGTCATATCGGTGTTATGTTCCTTGATTTTGCATTCCTAACGCGGTTGGGGTTATGGGGCTCACTTGACAGTTCGCTTTGAACAAAACTCCTCCATCAAGGCCCAACCTTGGTTTTAAATTTGCCTAACAACCTATTACCTTTACCTTGGGTCTCCCAACCCGAGGGTCATCTTATTTTAACCCCCCCGGGCCAGTGCTTCTCTAAGTGTTGGTCTGAACTAAGTAGACTACGGGGCCACCTCGGGGAAACTTGAGGGCTGGTTTTACTCGTAGGATGTCTCATCCGGTGTGCCCTGAGAACGAGATATGTGCAGCTCCTATCGGGATTGTCAGCACATCGGGCGGCTTTGCTGGTCTAGTTTTACCATTGTTGAAATGTCTTGTAACCGGGATTCCGAGTCTGATCGGGTTGTTCCGGGAGAAGGAATATCCTTCGTTGATCGTGAGAGCTTGTGATGGGCTAAGTTGGGACACCCCTACAATGGTTAAACTTTCGAAAGTCGTGCCCGCGGTTATGTGGCAGATGGATTTTGTTAATGTCCGGTTGTAGAGAACTTGACACTTGACTTAATTAAAATGCATCAACCGTGTGTGTAGCCGTGATGGTCTCTTTTCGGCAGAGTCCAGGAAGGGAACACGGTTCTTGGGTTATGGTTGTGCGTAAGTAGTTTCAAGATCACTTCTAGCTTTCCGACCTTTGCGTTTGTTCTCTTCTTGCTCTTATTTGCGTATGTTAGCCACCATATTTGCTTAGCACTTGCTGCAGCTCGACCTCATTACCTTATCCTACCCATAAGCTTAAATAGTCTTGATCTCACGGGTGTGAGATTGCTGAGTCCTCGTGACTCACGGATACTTCCAAACAGTTGCAGGTGCGGATGATACCAGTGCAGGTGACGCAACTGAGCTCAAGTGGGAGCTCGATGAAGATCTTGGTCGTTGTTATGTTTTGTTTCCTGATGATCAGTAGTGGAGCCCAGTTGGGACGATCGAGGATCTAGCATTTGGGGTTGTCTTCTTTTATTTTGGTTCCATAGTCAGACCTTGATTGTACTTTGGATGATGTATGTTTAACTTGTTATTTGTGTGAAGTGGCGATTGTAAGCCAACTGTTTATCCCTTTCTTATTCCGTATGTGGGGTTGTGTGAAGATTACCCCTCTTGTGACAAAACCACCATGCGGTTGTTGGCGTTCTGGGAACGGGGGTCCCCAGACTTGCCTGCCTGCGGCCTGCGGCGTGGCTCAAAGGGGGGCCCAACACGGCCCATCTTCATCGACACAGACCCAAGACCCTCGCGAGGGGCCAAGCCTCGCGGGGCGGACGATGCGGAGCTTCCTCAGGCACGGCCTCACCAGGCTGGCTCGCGAGGAGGCGGAGAGATCAAGGCGGGGTACCTCATGAGGTGCCCGTGACGCAAGCCATGACGACCAAGGGCGCCAGGCGGGCGCCAGCCCGCGCAGTGTCCTCCTTTCCTCTTTGGTGCAAAGGGAGCAAGCGCAGCCGCGGAGTACCGAGGCGTCAGGCAAAGGTTGCCATTTCGGTGCAACGAGGCCAAGACCAGGGGGACTGCAAGACGGAGGTCATTGTGGAGCCCAAGACGGTGTCACCACCAGAGCTTTGTGCAGGCGAAGACTACTTTTGTCAGGATAGCTGGTACTAGCTGTCCCCCTTCAAATTAGCCCGCCATTGTTGGCTCCCGTCCCGCTCGATATTTGGGAAGAGGACCAGGGCCTCTATAAATAGGACTAGCCACCATAGTAGGAGGGGGAGATGAGGAAGAGAGGCTAAGGACGAAGAAAAGAGATCAACAATCAGAGAGAGAGAGAGAGAGAGAAGGGTGACTGAACTCCCCCTAGCAGTTCGCTCCCCCCAGCCAAGAACAGACCCTCGCGAGGCTATTCTTCCTTGTATTGTTCATCATCATCAGCCCAAGAGGCAATCCACCATGCCACACACTGGAGTAGGGTATTACACCACAACGGTGGCCCGAACCAGTACAAACCCTATGTCTCTCATGTTGTTCTTTCTATAGCTTAGATCTTAGCGAGGCGGAGGGGTGCAGGTAGGTAGGAGGCAAAATCTCCGCGCGCACCTCAGTGTTCGAACCTCAAGGGTCTGCCGGAACCCGAAATCCGACATTTGGCGCGCCAGGTAGGGGTGCGCTGGAATCCACCTTCTACCGCTTCGTGCCCCATCGCGTCGTCATCACCATGTCCAGCGACCAGGCGGGCAACCCAGATCCATGGGTGGCGTGGCCCGCCCGCGCAGAGCCGCTCGCCTCGGGCGACCCTGTGCCCCAGGAAGCTCGCGGTCCGCAGGGCACTGCGGGCCACGGGCGACACGGACAGGCTTCGGCAGCTCTCACACCGCGGCAGGCGCGGTCGGCAGCAAGGGCCTCCAATCATGCCGCGACCACGACACCGTACACCCGCCGGGAGTAGGCGAACTCGAGGGCCGCGCTCACGGTGGCCCGAGAGCTGCTGCAGTGCAGGCTGCAGGAGGGCGGCCGCGACGTGCTGCTGGAGCGGGTGGCGGAGCTCCTGGGCTTCGCCGCCTCAGGGGCTCACCCCTTCTGCACCCAGCTCCCATCTCAAGCCCAGGGTGGCCCGCGCGGGGGCTCCGCGCGCGCCCGCGGGCTCCAAGGCTACTCCAACGCCAGCGAAGCTGTCAGCACCGGACCGGCGGCGGCGCTACCCCCGCTCATGGTCCGCAAAGAAGAAGGACTCAATGCGACCCGTGGTCCCGGTGGACAGCCGCGCTGCCACCCCACGGTGGGTGCGTCAGGCAGGACCGCGTGGCACGCGGAGCACTACGGCGTGGCCTTCGGGATGACGGCGCCAGAGGAATACGTGCCCCTCATGATGGACCAAGGACACCCTCACGAGAGCGAACAAGGCTCGCTCGTTAGCCCAAGTTGGGGGGACGAGGCGCCAGAAGCTAGGCCCTTCCAGGAGTCCCGGGACGGCCCCACTGGGCATGCTGGAGGCAACGATTATCAGGTAGCGCTAATTCTTTAGGAGCAGACATACGCTAACCATGGATCGCAGGAGGTGCAGGTCGCCACAGCGAGCAGCTGCCCCGCTCCCACAGTCTCCTACCCCTCGGGAGGAGGGCACAGGGGGCTGCAGGAGAGGGGCCGAGATCCGACATCACCACCGCGGCGTTCGGAGCAAGGTGTTCTCAGGAGGTAGGCCCTCCGCCGGGGAGGTGCCTCAGGGCCTGCCCCTGGCAGAGGACCCGTGGTCGTCGGGGGAATCGTTGGCGACCGCTCTACCCTATCGGCGGCATCCTGGTTTCCGGTCGTCATTGATGGCACTAGAGTGTGGCGCAAGGCGGGGCCCTCATCTGGTGATATGAAGCAAGGCCGGTACCTGTGGAGAAGGCCTAGTGCCTGTGAAGCTCGCCGCCCCGTGACACTCTCACGTAATAATGAGTGGGGCTGTACACGCCCCGGAGTCTCAGGGGTGCCGGCCTCAGGCCCTGGGGCTCCCTCCCATGCCCAGTGGCAGCACTTAGCTCCGCGCTGGTGAGAAGACGTCCAAGACTAGATTAGGTGCCGGATGCGGCCTTTTGTCTGCTTCCTTTGCTTTTCCCTTTGGTTGTCGCTTTCCCCCGCTGGATTCAAGTTGGATTCGAATTTGAGATTTGCATGTGTTCGGGGAAGGGGTGCTTAGTCTCGTTCAAGCAATTTCTTGCGTTTAGGTTACCACTTCGCCTCAGATGCCTCCCCTCGTGAGCCCCTCGCGAGCCGGGTCAGGCCTAGCTCGCGCGCAGCCCAGACTGCCGCCGCCGCGTCCTCTCAGGAGGGTGTTTTACTGCAGATCCTACGGATTCAATCAGGGAATACTCAGGACACCACAGCCTCCCACGGGCTACCTTAGGGCTAGCACGGGACAAAGGTAAATTAGCCGACCAACGCGTCGCTTAAGCCAACCACTTGGCACGGGCGCATGGGCAATGTAGCGTCTATTAATACGATGAAAACAAGTTTTACATGAGGGGCTCCCCCTCCAAAATGCTCTCACAGCCATTAGGCCAAAACCTGAGTTCTATTCATGCAGGGTAAGGAAGCAGGAACGGTGCACAATCAGTCGGATAAATCCCCCAAATGCGTCCTCAGGAGCACCACCCGAGCCGTTGCTGGCGTCGCTGAACTCGCCATCGCTGTCCGCGTCGCCGCCAGCGGCGTCAGGGCCGTGCACGACACCGCCCTCATCGGCAGCCACGATCACGCCGTCGTTGTCTGAAGTGAAGGCCCTGATAAGAGCATCCACATTGTCTTCCACCCAGTGTGCCAGGTCGTCTCGGACGGCCTGGGGGACTGGGGCGATGGCAGCGTCGAAATCGAAGTGGGGATCCATGTTCCGGAGATGGCTGAAGACGCGAGAAAAGGCGCGCCCGAGCAGGGCGCGGCTCCTCTCCTCCACCAACCTGTCAGCCCTGACCGACCGCGCCTCCAACTGCGTCACCACGTCAGTGAAGAACTGAAGATTGCCAGCGTAGTTGACTGCGTGCGGCTCGCCAACAGCCGCCTCGCAGATGTTGCCCAAGGCCGTGTTGGCTCTCTCCCGGAGCATCGTGAGCATGGGGCCGTGCTCATGATCCAGGATCCGCCGCTGACGTATCTCGTCCGCATTCTGGCGCGCGACGGCCTCAGCCTCCTCCACCCGCTGGCGAAGAAGGAGCGCCTCGGCCTGGGAGGTGGTTAACTCACCTTGCGCCACCTCAAGGGCGGCCCGAAAAGCATCGGCCCGCCGTGTCGCCTCCTCCATCTTGGCCCTCAAGGCAGCAGTCCTGCCTTCAGCCTTGACCCGGATCAACCCCAGCTTCTCCTCGAACTCGTGCTCGAGGTTTAAATGCGCCATCGCCACCCGACGTCCGACCTCCTCCAGGACACGGGCTTCCTGTGCAGCGACATCATCCTCTGCCTGCGTCACCAAGCGCTCCCTCGTCTCCAGACGCTCGTACTTGCAGGAACGTTCGGCGGCTTCCAGCGTCAGCGCCTCCTCACGCTTCTGGAGCTCTGCTGAGTCGCCAAAGGCCACCTTCATCGACGCGAGGGCTGCCTCACGCAGCTCCACCTGCTCCTCCAGTGAGTGGCACTAGGCCAGGAGCTCCCGAGCCCGCTCCTCTGCCGCCTTTCGCCGCTGGTCGGCTTCCCGGGCCTCCTCAGCGGCCCAAGATCGGGCCTCCCAAGAGGCCACCAGCGACGCCTTGGCCTCTGCGTTGTCAAGATCGCGCTGACGGCGCGCAAGGGCGATGGCGCCCTCCAGCTCGCGCCTCTCTGCAGCCAGGCGCAAGCCCTCGGCCTCAAGGCACGCGTCTTCATCGACAAGCTCCTCAACAAGCAGGCTTACCGCGTCAGCCGCCCTTCGAAGGAATCCTTGGCGGAGGAGCGCGACACTCCCGAGCGCGCTCGAGCATGTCTTCCACACCATCATCTGCCCCAAGCAAGCGTCGGGGGCCACGAATCAGCACTCCCCCTCCGGGCTGGGGGCTGGGGGCTGGCACCCTCGCGGCGGCCGGGAACGCCGCGCCAGAAGCCCGGCCTGGGGCCAGCCCGTCCCGAGGTGAAGAGCGCAGGGAGCGCCTCAGCCAATCGCAGTCCACGACCAGGCGAGAAGCCCACGGCAGGCTGGCTATGCCACGAGAAGGCCCGCGAAGGAGGATCGCGAGGTGCGCAGGGCCACGATGCGCCTCGGGACGGTTCGCCTCTCTGATCACCCTCACCACAAGGGCTCTGCTGCTAGGAACGCTTGAGGACGATGGAGGGGGCGAAGCCAAGGGGGACGGCACCTCAGCCGTCTCCGTGAGCTCGGCTGGAAGGGGCTGCAGAGCAAGGGTCAGTAAAAGCAACAGAAGGATTGGGAGCCAGGAAAGGAGAAGGCTTACTCATTAGTGGCGAAGTACTTCCTACGCTTCAGCAGGCGACAAGGGTAATCGTCGCCCAGGGCCTCCCTTCTCTTCTGGAGGGCCTCAAAGTCCACGCGGAAGCGGCCCAAGAGTTGGGCGCAGGGATCAACCTGCGATGAAGACGGAGCGTCAAGGTGATCTGCGTCAGAGGCGCCCGCCTGATGCGCGCTGCCAATCGCCTCGCCAAGAGAAGCAGCTGGAGCCTCAGGGGCCTCATTCACAGGCGCTGAGGGCAGCTGCTTGCCACCCTCAGCCTCAGCGGCAAGGGCCCCAAGAGCCGCTCCCTCATGGGCCTCGCCCTGCACTGTCACCCCGCTGGGAGCCCCCTCGGCCTCTGGCGCCTCATGCCTCCCTGCTCCGCTGCTTGAGGAAGAGTCGCCGTGGCCGACTGGAAGGGCAGTCACCATCACAGGGTTCTCGCGAGGTCCCTAGAGGCCGGCGGGGCGCGACCCCCACTCATCAAAGATAGGCATCTGCTTCACAGAATCGCCCCTGCTTTGGCAGAGGTACAGCAAGGCCCCTCCCTGCTGGATGCTGCCAGGGTTGGGGTCCCCAGTCAAGGTCAAGAGTGCCGTCCTCAGTACTTCAGGCGTCAGGTCCTCTTCCTGGAGCCTCATACGATCATCGCGCCCGCTGAAGGCCCACATCCGGCGGGAGTGGCGTTGGAGAGGAGCAACGCGGCGTAGCAGGAACTCCTTCACCACCTTGGGCGCTGTCACGCCAAGCGACCTCAAGAACATGAACCGGTGCCAGACGAAGACGAGCCGGGGGCTCTCAAGCGTCTCCTGGCCCCAGCCCGAATTGGGGACAGCAGGCGAAGTTGGCTCCGATAGCAGGGGCTAGGCACCCCTGCATCCACATACAGCCACCGCTCGCGGAACCCAGCCGCGGGCGGAGGGAGCTTGAAGTCAATCCTAGAGGCCACTGTCTCAGACGCGGCAACGAAGCTCACGCACGCCCAGCATTGGGTAGGGTCGACAAGGCGCAGCGAGAAGAAGTGGCGCAGCAAGGCAACCGAAGGAAGGATGCCCATCATAGCCTTGCAAACAAAGGCGAAGACCGAAAGGAGGGTGATGGATTCAGGACCCAGATGCATCATGTGGATCTGATAGTGGGAAAGCACGACATTGAAGAAATCAGAAAAGGGAGGAACCAGACCCGCCCACAGGGCGTCGGCGAAATACGGGACCTCGGTGACTATCCTGTCGATGGAGAAGTGGGACGCGGGCCAGGCCGTCGTCCTCCCGCATTCGTTGAAGATGGTGGCCAGAGCCGAGCTGACCTTGCCCAAGCCCTCGGCGGGGGCCGCCAACGGCGGCGGGCAAGGCGGAGGCACGGGTTTCCTCCCTCTTCCCTTCTTCGTCGGAGCCATGGCGATGGGAAAGGGGGGGGGAGTTCGAGATTGGATTGAAAACAGAAGCTGGAGTTCGAGCGGGGGAAGGACAGAGGGCGCTCGAGCGACAGAAAGGGGAGCGGCTGTGTACAACTACGAGTCCGCCTAGCATGGCGTAAAATAAGGGGGGCATGGGGGAACAGTGCCGCCCACGTCCAATCAACCGCCACGCGGCGCCCAAGGCCGCAGGCTGTTAGGGCCCGCGGCGCTTCGCTCTTGCCCTTCCGCCTCCCAACACGGCCAAGTCCGAGCGCACCTTGGGCCCGGGGGCTACTGTCGGCGTTCTGGGAACAGGGGTCCCCAGACTTGCCTGCCTGCGGCCTGCGGCGTGGCTCAAAGGGGGACCCAGCATGGCCCATCTTCATCAACACAGACCCAAGACCCTCGCGAGGGGCCAAGCCTCGTGGGGCGGACGACGTAGAGCTTCCTCAGGAACGGCCTCACATGGCTGGCTCGCGAGGAGGTGGAGAGATCAAGGCGGGGTACCTCATGAGGTGCCCGTGACGCAAGCCATGACGACCAAGGGCGCCAGGCGGGCGCCAGCCCATGCAGTGTCCTCCTTTCCTCTTTGGTGCAAAGGGAGCAAGCGCAGCCGCGGAGTACCGAGGCATCAGGCAAAGGTTGCCATTTCGGTGCAACGAGACCAAGACCAGGGGGGCTGCAAGACGGAGGTCATTGTGGAGCCCAAGACGGCGTCACCACCAGAGCTTTGTGCAGGCGAAGACTACTTTTGTCAGGATAGCTGGTACTAGCTGTCCCCCTTCAAATTGGCCCGCCATTGTTGGCTCCCTTCCCACTCGATATTTGGGAAGAGGACCAGGGCCTCTATAAATAGGACTAGCCACCATAGTAGGAGGGGAGATGAGGAAGAGAGGCTAAGGACGAAGAAAAGAGATCAACAATCGGAGAGAGAGAAGGGTGACTGAACTCCCCCTAGCAGTTCGCTCCCCCCAGCCAAGAACAGACCCTCGCGAGGCTGTTCTTCCTTGTATTGTTCATCATCATCAGCCCAAGAGGCAATCCACCACGCCACACACCAGAGTAGGGTATTACACCACAACGGTGGCCCGAACCAGTATAAACCCTGTGTCTCTCGTGTTGTTCTTTCCATATCTTAGATCTTAGCAAGGCGGAGGGATGCAGGTAGGTAGGAGGCGAAATCTCCGCACGCACCCTAGTGTTCGAACCTCAAGGGTCTGCCGGAACCCAAAATCCGATAGCGGTTATGCCTCTAAGTCGTGCCTCGACACGTGGGAGATATAGCCGCATAGTGGGTGTTATAGTCTTGGTGCGCCGGGTTCAGCTGCCTTGCGCCGGCCGTTGGGGCCGGGTAGAGGAATTCGGCCAGGTCGAGGGGTTGGTCGGGTCGAGTAATCCGGCCAAGCGTGAGCCGGCTTGAGGGGCGTTGCTGGCCCCATTGTTTTTTAAAAGGATCCGGGTTCCGTTGCCTGCCTGGGGGACCCCCTGATAGAATAGCCGACCCACACAAGCTTGCCATTCTCAATCTGCAAGAAACAAAAATCGAGACATGGACGGCCCTGGTAGCACATGAGATTGGGGGACACCGCCTAGACGGCTGCGTAGTGCTCCCGACAGTAAGATCTAGGGGCACGACTGGTGATTTTCTGGGACAAGGACCTAGTACAGGTAGAATATCATGCTTTAGGGCACTTCTCGATCACAGTCTGTGTATGGCTCCTGACCTCGTCAACGGCTTTCTGGTTGACGAAAGTCTTTGGCCCCATCAATGACGGCATGAAGGACGTGTTCCTAGCTGAATTTGCTATCGCTGCACTACCACTAGGCCAACCCTGGCTCCTGGTTGGCGACTTCAACATCATCTATCAAGCTAGGGATAAGAGTAACCTCAACTTAAATAGGCGGCTCAGGGGTAGATTCAGCAACGTCGTTGATTTAACAGGGCTTAGGGAAATTAAGTGTAAAAATAGGAGGTTCACTTGGACTAGCGAGCGCGAATAACCGACTTTATGCAGCATCGACAAATTCATTTGCAACATGGATTGGGAGGTGTTGTTCCTCTCCTACATGCTAATGGCGGCCTCGACCTCATGTTCTCATCATTGCCCGCTGATGCTGGCAAGCGTTGCAACTCCTGACAAACACGCTCACTTTTGTTTTGGGAGTTTCTGGATGAAGTACCTGCGGTTTCAGGAAGCAGTCAAGAAGTCTTGGGACAGTCCGGTGAACCATGATTGCCCGATCGTCCATATGAAGGTGAAGATGCAGCACACGACGAAGGACTTGATGATCTAGAGCAAGAGCCTGTTTGGAGGGCCAGGAGGGGCAAAATTGAGATTACATCTCGCAGATGAACTGATCCTATGCCTAGATGTGGCCTAGGAGAAGAAGACCCTGACATTGGCAAAGTTTCAGTTGCGCAAGCAGCTCAAACTCCTTGTCCCGGGGTTGGCTGAGATCGAGCACACAAGGAGGAGGCAGACCTCGAGGGTGCTATGGTTAAAGGTGGGGGACGCTAGCACACGTTGTTTCCATGCAAAGGTCTGCTCGCGCCAACAATGGAACTTCATCCACTCCATCGCAACCCCGGACCCCATGGCGACTGCACATGAAGACAAGGCCAAGGTTGTCCATGACCATTTGTCTCTATGTTAGGCACAAGGGCACAAAGGCAATGCACTATCAACTGGGATGAGCTGCAGCTGCCAGTCAGTCCACAACCTGGGCATGGATGTCCCGTTTTCAGAAGGAGAAGTGTGGGCGGCAATCGTTGCTTCGCCGACCGAGAAAGCGTCACGACCAGACGACTTCACAGGAAATTTCTTCAGGGCTTGCTGGCAGACGATCAAGAGGGATGTCATGGCCGTTTTTTATCGCTTCTACAATATGTCGGCAAACAATTTCAAAGAAATCAACGATGCTCTCATCGCACTACTGCCCTGAAGGAAATATACCCTAGAGGCAATAATAAAGTTGTTATTTATATTTCATTATATAATGATAAATGTTTATTATTCATGCTAGAATTGTATTAACCGAAAACTTAGTACATGTGTGAATACATAGACAATTAGAGTGTCCCTAGTATGCCTCTACTTGACTGGCTCGTTAATCAAAGATGGTTAAGTTTCCTAACCATAGACATGTGTTGTCATTTGATGAAAGGGATCACATCATTAGAGAATGATGTGATGGACAAGACCCATCCGTTAGCTTAGCATTATGATCATTTAGTTTTATTGCTATTGCTTTCTTCATGACTTATACCTATTCCTATGACTATGAGATTATGCAACTCCCAAATACCAGAGGAACACCTTGTGTGCTATCAAATGTCACAATGTAACTGGGTGATTATAAAGATGCTCTACAGGTCTCTCCGGAGGTGTTTGTTGGGTTGGCATAGATTAAGATTAGGATTTGTCACTCCATGTATCAGAGAGGTATCTCTGGGCCCTCTCAGCAATGCACATCACTATAAGCCTTGCAAGCAATGTGACTAATGAGTTAGTTGCCAGATGATGCATTACGGAACGAGTAAAGAGACTTGCCGGCAACGAGATTGAACTAGGTATGATGATACCGACGATCGAATCTCGGGCAAGTAACATACCGATGACAAAGGGAATGACGTATGTTGTTATGCAGTTTGACCGACAAAGATCTTTGTAGAATATGTAGGAACCAATATGAGCATCCAGGTTCCGCTATTGGTTATTGACCGGAGATGTGTCTCGTTCATGTCTGCATAGTTCTCGAACCCGTAGGGTCTACACGCTTAACATTCGATGACAATTTTTTTATGAGTTATGTGATTTGGTGACCAAAGTTTGTTCAGAGTCTCGGATGAGATCACGGACATGACGAGGAGTCTCGAAATGGTTGAGAGGTAAAGATTAATATATTAAAAGGTTATATACGGACACTGGAATGGTTCCAAAGAGGTTCGGGGATTTTTCGGAGTACCGGAACCCCCCAGGAAAGTTAATGGGCCTCATGGGCCATAGTGGAGAGAGGGAGGCAGGCCATAAGAGGGGGCACGCTCCTCCCCCCTACCCAATCCAATTTGGACAAGGGGTGGGGGCGCGGCCCCCCTTTTCTTCTCCCTCTGCCCTCGTTCCCCTTTCCCCTCTCCGTTGGAAGGAGGGGGGGGCGAATCCTACTAGGAGTGGAGTCCTAGTAGGACTCCCCCCATGGCGCTCCACCCCTAGGGCCGTCCACCTCCTCCTCCCCTCCTTTATATACGGGGGTAGGGGCACCCCAAAGACACAACCGTTGTTCTCTTAGCAGTGTGCGGTGCCCCCCTCCATAGTTTATTCCTCCGATTATAGCGTCGTAGTGCTTAGGCGAAGCCCTGCACGGATCACACCACCATCACTGTCATCATGCCGTCGTGCTGGTGGAACTCTCCCTCGACCCTCTGCTGGATAAAGAGTTCGAGGGACATCATCGAGATGAACGTGTGCTGAACACAGAGGTGCCGTACGTTCGGTACTCGGATCATGAAGACGTTCGAGTACATCAACCGTGTTAACCTAAAGCTTCAGCTTTTTGTCTATGAGGGTACATGGACACACTCTCCCCCTCTCATTGCTATGCATCTCCTAGATATATCTTGCGTGATCATAGGAAATTTTTGGAAATTGCATGCTACGTTCCCCAATAGTGGCATCCGAGCCAGGTCTATGCGTAGATGATATGCACGAGTAGAACACAAAGAGTTGTGGGCGATAATAGTCATACTGCTTACCACCAACGTCTTACTTTGATTCGGTGGTATTGTTGGATGAAGCGGACTGGGCCAACATTACATGACCACGTTCATGAGAACGGTTCTACCGACGTGCTATGCACATAGGTGGCTGGCGGGTGTCTATTTCTCCAACTTTAGTTAAATCGAGTTTGACTACGGTCGGTCCTTGTTGAAGGTTAAAATAGCACACTTGACAAAAAATCGTTGTGGTTTTGATGCATAGGTAAGAACGGTTCTTGCTAGAAGCCCATAGCAGCCACGTAAAACTTGCAACAACAAAGTAGAGGACGTCTAACTTGTCTTTGCAGGGCATGTTGTGATGTGATATGGTCAAGACGTGATGAGATATAAATTGTTGTATGAGATGATCATGTTTTGTAGAAGTTATCGGCAACTGGCAGGAGCCTTATGGTTGTCTCTTTATTATATGAAATGCAATCGCCATGTAATTGCTTTACTTTATCACTAAGCGGTAGCGATAGTCATAGAAGCAATAGTTGGCGAGACGACAACAACGCTACGATGGAGATCAAGGTGTCAAGCCGGTGAAGATGGAGAACATGATGGTGCTTTGAAGATGGAGATCAAAGGCACAAGATGATGATGACCATATCATGTCACATATTTTGATTGCATGTGATGTTTATCTTTTATGCATCTTATTTTGCTTCGTATGGCAGTAGCATTATAAGATGATCCCTCACTAAATTTCAAGGTACAAGTGTTCTCCCTGAGTATGCACCGTTGCTATAGCTCGTTGAGCCGAGACACCACGTGATGATCGGGTGTGATAAGCTCTACGGTCACATACAATGGGTGCAAGCCAGTTTTGCACATGCAGAATACTCGGGTTAAACTTGATGAGCCTAGCATATGCAGATATGGCCTTGGAACACTGAGACTGAAAGGTCGAACATGAATCATATAGTATATATGATCAACATAGTGATGTTCACCATTGAAAACTACTCCATCTCACGTGATGATCGGACATGGTTTAGTTGATGTGGATCACGCGATCATTTAGATGACTAGAGGGATGTCTATCTAAGTGGGAGTTCTTAAGTAATATGATTAATTGAACTTTAATTTATCATGAACTTAGTCCTGATAGTTTTTGCATATCTATGTTGTTGTAGATCAATGGCCTGTGCTACCATTCCCTTGAATTTTAATGCGTTCCTAGAGAAAGCTAAGTTGAAAGATGATGATAGCAACTACACAGACTGGGTCCGTAACTCGAGGATTATCCTCATTGCTGCACAGAAGAATTACGTCCTGGAAGCACCGCTAGGTGCAAGACCCGCTGCAAGAGCAACTTCGGACGTTATGAACGTCTGGCAGAGCAAAGCTGATGACTACTCGATAGTTCAGTGTGCCATGCTTTACGACTTCGAATCAGGACTTCAAAGATGTTTTGAACATCATGGAGCATATGAGATGTTCCAGGAGTTGAAGTTAATATTTTAGGCAAATGCCCGAGTTGAGAGATATGAAGTCTCCAACAAGTTCTACAACTGCAAAATGGAGGAGAATAGTTTTGTCAGTGAACACATACTCAGAATGTCTGGGTACCGTAACCACTTGACTCAGCTGGGAGTTAATCTTCCTGATGATAGTGTCATTAACAGAGTTCTTCAATCACTGCCACCAAGCTATAAAGGCTTCGTGATGAACTATAGTATTCTAGGGATGGAAAAGACAATTTCTGAGCTCTTCGCAATGCTAAAGGCTGCGAAGGTAGAAATCAAGAAGGAGCATCAAGTGTTGATGGTTAACAAGACCACTAGTTTCAAGAAAAAGGGCAAAGGGAATAAGTGGAACTTCAAGAAGAATATCAAGCAAGTTGCTGCTCAAGGGAAGAAGCCCAAGTCTGGACCTAAGCTTGAAACTGAGTGCTTCTACTGCAAAGGGATTGGTCACTAGAAGTGGAACTGCCCCAAGTATTTGGCGGATAAGAAGGATGGCAAAGTGAAAGGTATATTTTATATACATGTTATTGATGTGTACATTACTAATGCTCGTAGTAGCGCCTGGGTATCTGATACTGGTTCTGTTACTCATATTTGCAACTCGAAACAGGGGCTACAGATTAAACGAAGATTGGCTAAGGACGAGGTGACGATGCGCATCGGAAATGGTTCCAAGGTTGATGTGATCGTCGTCGGCACGCTACCTCTACATCTACCATCGGGATTAGTTTTAGATCTGAATAATTGTTATTTGGTGCCAGCTTTGAGCATGAACATTATATATGGATCTTGTTTGATGCGAGACGGTTACTCATTTAAATCAGAGAATAATGGTTGTTCTATTTATATGAGTAATATCTTTTATGGTCATGCACCCTTGATGAGTGGTCTATTTTTATTGAATCTCAATCATAGTGATACACATATTCATAATATTGAAGCCAAAATATGCAAAGTTAATAATGATAGTGCAACTTATTTGTGGCACCGCCGTTTAGGTCATATTTGTGTAAAGCGCATGAAGAAACTCCATGCTGATGGGCTTTTGGAATCACTTGGTGCTTGCAAACCATGACTCGTCAGCAAGATCACTAAGACTCCGTTCTCCGGAACAATGGAGTGAGCCACTGACTTATTGGAAATAATACATACTGATGTATGCGGTCCGATGAGTGTTGAGGCTCACGGCGGATATCGTTATTTTCTGACCTCCGCGGATGATTTGAGCAGATATGGGTATATATACTTAATGAAACATAAATCTTAAACATTTGAAAAGTTCAAAGAATTTCAGAGTGAAGTGGAAAAACATCGTAACAAGAAAAATAAAGTTTCTACAATCTGATCGTGGAGGAGAATATTTGAGTTATGAGTTTGGTCTTCATTTGAAACAAGGTGGAATAGTTTCGCAACTCACGCCACCTAGAACACCACAGTGTAATGGTGTGTCCGAACGTCGTAACCGTACTTTATTAGATATGGTACGATCTATGATGTCTCTTACTGATTTACCGCTATCATTTTGGGGTTATGCTTTAGAGACGGTTGCATTCATGTTAAATAGGGCACCATCTAAATCCATTGAGATGAGGACCATAGGAACTGTGGTTTGGCAACAAACATAAGTTGTCTTTCTTAAAGTTTGGGGCTGTCATGCTTATGTGAAAAAACTTCAACCTGATAAGCTCGAACCCAAATCAGAGAAATGCGTCTTCATAGGATACCCAAAGGAAACTATTGGGTACACCTTCTACAACATATCTGAAGGCAAGATATTCGTTGCTAAGAATGGATCCTTTCTAGAGAAGGAATTTCTATTGAAAGAAGTGAGTGGGAGGAAAGTAGAACTTGATGAGGTAATTGTACATTCTCCCAAATCGGAAAGTAGTTCATCACAGAAATCAGTTCTAGTGAAGCCTACACCAATTAGTGAGGAAGTTAATGATGATGATCATGAAACTTTAGATCAAGTTACTACCGAACCTTGTAGGTCAACTAGAGTATGGTCCACACCAGAGTGGTACAGTAATCCTATTCTGGAAGTCATGTTACTAGACCATGATGAACCTACGAACTATGAGGAAGCGATGATGATCCCAAATTCCGCAAAATGGCTTGAGGCCATTAAATCTGAGATGGGGTCGATGTATGAGAACAAAGTATGGACTTTGGTTGACTTGCCCGATGATCGGCAAGCCATAGAGAATAAATGGATCTTGAAGAAGAAAACTGACACTGACGATAATGTTACTGTCTACAAAGCTCGACTTGTTGCGAAAGGTTTTTGACAAGTTCAAGGAGTTGACTACGATGAGACCTTCTCACCTGTAGCGATGCTTAAGTCTGTCCGAATCATGTTAGCAATTGCCGCATTTTATGATTATGAAATTTGGCAAATGGATGTCAAAACTGCATTCCTTAATGGATTTCTTAAAGAAGAGTTGTATATGATGCAACCAAAAGGTTTTGTCGATCCTAAAGGTGCTAACAAAGTGTGCAAGCTCCAGCGATCCATTTATGGACTGGTGCAAGCCTCTCGGAGTTGGAATATATGCTTTGATAGTGTGATCAAAGCATATGTTTTATACAGACTTTTGGAGAAGCCTGTATTTACAAGAAAGTGAGTGGGAGCTCTGTAGCATTTCTAATATTATATGTGGATGACATATTGTTGGTTGGAAATAATACAGAATTTCTAGATAGCATAAAAGGATACTTGAATAAGAATTTTTCAATGAAAGACCTCGGTGAAGCTGCTTACATATTAGGCATCAAGATCTATAGAGATAGATCAAGACGCTTAATTGGACTTTCACAAAGCACATGAAGGAAATATGCCCTATAGGCAATAATAAAGTTGTTATTTATATTTCCTTATATCATGATAAATGTTTATTATTCATGCTAGAATTGTATTAACTGGAAACTTAGTACATGTGTGAATACATAGACAAACAGAATGTCACTAGTATGCCTCTACTTGACTAGCTCATTGAATCAATGATGATTATGTTTCCTAACCATAGACATGAGTTGTCATTTTATTAACGGGATCACATCATTAGATAATGATGTGATTGACTTGACCCATCCATTAGCTTAGCACGATGATTGTTTAGTTTGTTGCTATTGCTTTCTCCATATAACTTATACATGTTCCTATGACTATGAGATCATGCAACTCCTGAATACCGGAGGAATACTTAGTGTGCTATCAAATGTCACAACGTAACTGGGTGACTATAAAGATGCTCTACAGGTGTCCCCGATGGTGTTTGTTGAGTTGGCATAGATCAAGATTAGGATTTGTCACTCCAGGTATTGGAGAGGTATCTCTGGGCCCTCTCGGTAATGCACATCACTATAAGCCTTGCAAGCAATGTGACTAATGAGTTAGTTACGGGGTGATGCATTACGGAACGAGTAAAGAGACTTGCCAGTAATGAGATTGAACTAGGTATTGAGATACCGATGATCGAATCTCGGGCAAGTAACATACCGATGACAAAGGGAACAACATATATCGTTATGCGGTTTGACCAATAAAGATCTTTGTAGAATATGTGGGAGCCAATATGAACATACAGGTTCCGCTATTGGTTATTTACCGGAGACGTGTCTCGGTCATGTCTACATAGTTCTCGAACCCATAGGGTCCGCACGCTTAACGTTCGGTGACGATCGGTATTATGAGTTTATGTGTTTTGATGTATCGAAGGAACTTCAGAGTCCCGGATATGATCACGGACATGATGAGGAGTCTTGAAATGGTCGAGACGTAAAGATTGATATATTGGACGGCTATATTCGGACACCGTAAGTGTTCCGGGTGATTTCAGAGAAAACCGGAGTGCCGGAGGGTTATCGGAACCCCCCTAGGGAACTAATGGGCCACATGGGCCTTAGTGGAGAGAGAGAGGGCTGACCAGGGCAGGCTACGCACCCCCTCCCACTCTAGTCCGAATTGGACTAGGGAAGGGGGGCGGCGCCCCCCTTTCTTTCTCCCTTCTCCTCCTTCCTTTCCCCCTCCTAGTAGGACTAGGAAAGGGGAGTCCTACTCCTACTAGGAGGAGGACTCCTCCTATCCAGGCGCGCCGCAAGGGCTGGCCGGCCTCCCCCTTGCTTCATTATATACGGGGGCTGGGGGCACCCTAGGATACACAAGTTGATTCATTGATATCTTAGCCATGTGCGGTTCCCCCCTCCACCATAATCCACCTCGGTCATATCATCATAGTGCTTAGGCGAAGCCCTGTGCATGTAGCTTCATCATCACCGTCATCATGCCATCGTGCTGACGAAACTCTCCCTCGACACTCAGCTGGATCGAGAGTTCGTGGGACGTCACCGAGCTGAACGTGTGCAGATCGCGGAGGTGTCGTACTTTCGGTACTAGGATCGGTCGGATCATGAAGACGTACGACTACATCAACCGTGTTGTCATAACGCTTCCTCTTACGGTCTATGAGGGTACGTGGACACCACTCTTCCCCTCTCATTGCTATGCATCACCATGATAGATCTTGCGTGTGCGTAGAAATTTATTTTGAAATTACTGCGTTCCCCAACAGCACATACCTTGATAAAGTTTTGAAGAAGTTCAAAATGGATCAGTCATAGAAAGGGTTCTTGCATGTGTTACAAGGTGTGAAGTTGAGTCAGACTCAATGCGCGACCACTGCAGAAGATAGAGAGAAAATGAAAAGTGTTCCCTATGCTTCAGCCATAGGCTCTATCATGTATGCAATGCTGTGTACCAGGCCTGATGTGTGCCTTGCTATTAGCCTGGCAGGGAGGTACCAAAGTAATCCAGGAGTGGATCACCGGACAGTGGTCAAGAACATCCTGAAGTACCTGAAAAGGACCAATGATATATTTCTCGTTTATGGAGGTGACAAAGAGTCATCGTAAATGGTTACGTTGATGCAAGCTTTGACACTGATCTGGATGATTCTATCGCAAACCAGATACGTGTTTATATTAAACAGTGGAGCTGTCAGTTGGAGCAGTTCAAAACAGAGCATCGTGGCAGGATCTACATGTGAAGCGGAGTATATTGCTGCTTCGGAAGCAGCGAATGAAGGAGTCTGGATGAAGAAGTTCATATCCTATCTAGGTGTAATACCTAGTGCATCGGGTCCAATGAAAATATTTTGTGACAATACTAGTGCAATTGCCTTGGCAAAGGAATCCAGATTTCACAAGAGAACCAAGCACATCAAGAGACGCTTCAACTCCATTCGAGATCAAGTCTAGGTGGGAGACATAGAGATTTGCAAGATACATACGGATCTGAATGTTACAGACCCGTTGACTAAGCCTCTTCCATGAGCAAAACATGATAAGTGATAACCCACAAGTATAGGGGATCACAATAGTTTTCGAGGGTAGAGTATTCAACCCAAATTTATAGGTTCGACACAAGGGGAGCCAAAGAATATTTAAATGTATTATCAGCTGAGTTGTCAATTCAACCACGCCTGGAGATTAATTATGTGCATCAACGTGATCACTAGCAAAGTAATATGATAGTTTTGATAATAGTAGCAATAGCTGATACGTCCATTTTGCATCATGCTTTTATATCGATATTTATTTCATTATGGGATGTTATTACACATTATGTCACAATAATTATGCATATTCTCTCTTATTTTACAAGGTTTACATAAAGAGGGAGAATGCCGGCAGCTGGGATTCTGGGCTGGAAAAGGAGCAAATATTAGAGACCTATTCTGCACAACTCCAAAAGTCTTGAAACTTCACAGAAGATGTTTTCAGAATATATAAAAAATACCGAGCACAAGAAGTTCACTAGGGGGCCACACCCTGCCCATGAGGGTGGGGGCGCGCCCTACCCCCTGGCCGCGCCCCCTACCTCATGGGCCCCCTGGTGGCCCTCCGATGGCCATCTTCTGCTATATGGAGTCTTTCAATGATAAAAAAATCATAAGCCATCTCCTCGGACGAAACTCCGCCACCATGAGGCGGAACCTTGGCGGATCCAATCTAGGGCTCCGGCAGAGCTGTTCTGCTGGGGAAACTTCCCTCCGGGAGGGGGAAATCATCGCCATCGTCATCACCAACACTCCTCTCATCGGGAGAGGGTAATCTCCATCAACATCACCAGCACCATCTCCTCTCAAAACCCTAGTTCATCTCTTGTATCCAATTCTTGTCTCCAAGTCCGGGATTGGTACTAGTAGGTTGCTAGTAGTGTTAATTACTCCTTGTAGTTGATGCTAGTTGGTTTATTTGGGGGAAGCTCATATGTTCAGATCCTATATGCATATTAATACTCCTCTGATTATGAACATGATTATGCTTTGTGAGTAGTTACGTTTGTTCCAGAGTACATGGTAGAAGTCTTGCTATTAGTAGTCATGTGAATTTGGTATTCGTTCGATATTTTGGTGACATGTATGTTGTCTCTCCTCTAGTGGTGTTATGTGAAAGTCGACTACATAACACTTCACCATTATTTGGGCCTAGAGGAAGGCATTGGGAAGTAATAAGTAGATGATGAGTTGCTAGAGTGACAGAAGCTTAAACCCTAGTTTATGCGTTGCTTCATAAGGGGCTGATTTGGATCCATATGTTTCATGCTATGGTTAGGTTTACCTTAATACTTTTGTTGTAGTTGCAAATGCTTGCAATAGAAGTTAATCATAAGTGGGATGCTTGTCCAAGTAAGGACAGTACCCAAGCACCGGTCCACCTACATACCAAATTATCAAAGTACCAAACGTGAATCATATGAACATGATGAAAACTAGCTTGACGATTTTCCCATGTGTCCTCGGGAGCGCTTTTCTCTATATAAGAGTTTGTCCAGGCTTGTACTTCGCTACAAAAAGCATTGGGCCACCTTGCTGCACTTTATGTACTTTTGTTACTTGTTGCTCGTTACAAATTATCCTATCACAAAACTATCTGTTACCACTTATTTTAGTACTTGCAGAAAGTACCTTGCTAGAAACCGCTTATCATTTCCATCTGCTCCTCGTTGGGTTCGACACTCTTACTTATCGAAAAGACTACGATAGATCCCCGATACTTGTGGGTCATCAAGACTCTTTTCTGGCGCCGTTGCCGGGGAGTGAAGCGCCTTTGGTAGGTGGAATTTGGTAAGGAAAATTTATATAGTGTGCTGAAATTTGCTGTCACTTGTTACTATGGAAAGTAATCCTCTGAGGGGCTTGTTCGGGGTATCTTCACCCCGACCAGTAGAGCAAAGAGTTGCTCCTCAACCTACTGAACCTACTGAAAATGAAAATGTCTGCTTTGAAATTCCTTCGGGTATGATAGAAAAACTGCTAGCTAATCCTTTTGCAGGAGACGAAACAACGCATCCTGATGAGCACCTAATATATGTGGATGAAGTTTGTGGATTATTTAAGCTTGCAGGAGTACCCGGAGATTTTATTAAGACGAAGGTCTTCCCTTTATCTTTCAAGGAAGATGCATTGACATGGTATAGGCTATGTGATGATACGGGGTCATGGAACTACAAATGATTGAAATTGGAATTTCATCAGAAGTATTATCCTGTGCATCTTGTTCATCGTGATCGCAATTATATATATAATTTTTGGCCTCACGAAGGAGAAAGCATCGCTCAAGCTTGGGGGAGGCTTAAATCAATGTTATATTCATGCCCCAACCATGAGCTCTCAAGAGGGATGATTATTCAAATTGTATATGATCGGCTTTCTGATAACAATCGCACCATGCTCGATACTTCGTGTGCTGGCTCTTTTATGACGAAGACTATTGAATTCAAATGGGATTTATTGGAAAGAATTAAATGCAATTCTGAAGATTGGGACCCCGACGAAGGTAAGGAGTCAGGTATGACACCTAAGTTCGATTGTGTTAAATCTTTTATGGATACCGATGTTTTCCGTAAATTTAGCACTAAATATGGACTTCACTCTGAGATAGTAGCTTCTTTCTGTGAATCTTTTGCTAATTATGTTGATCTCCCCAAGGAGAAGTGGTTTAAATATCATCCTCCCATAGAAGTAAAAGTAGCTGCACCTATTAAAGTTGAAGAAAAGACTATCACTTATAATGATCCTATTGTTCCTACTTCTTATGTTGAGAAACCACCTTTCTCTGTTAGGATAAAGGATCATGCTAAAGCTTCAACTGTGGTTCGTAAAAGCAATATTGGAACATATACACCTTCTGAGCAAGTTAAAGTTGAACCTAATATTGCTATTGTTAAAGATCTTTTGGCTGATAATATTGATGGGCATGTTATTTATTTCTGTGATGAAACTTCTAGAATTGCTAAACCTTGTGCTAAAGATAAACCTAGACCTATGGTAGGCATGCATGTTATTTTTGTTAAAATAGGAGATCGTTGTTATCATGGCTTATGTGATATGGGTGCCAGTGCTAGTGCAATACCTATTGATCTATATAGAGAAATTATGCATGATATTGCACCTGTTGAGTTAGAAGATATTGATGTCTCAATTAAACTTGCCAATAGAGATACTATTTCACCAATGGGAATTGTTAGAGATGTTGAAGTCTTGTGTGGGAAAACTAAATATCCTACTGATTTTCTTGTTCTTGGTTCCCCACAAGATAGCTTTTGTCCCATTATATTTGGTAGACCCTTCTTAAACACTGTTAATGCTAAGATAGATTGCAAAAAGGATGTTGTTACTATCGGCTTAGATGATATGTCTCATGAATTTAATTTCTCTAAATTTACTCTCGGTGAAGAAGAATTACCTAGTAAGGATGAAATTATTGGTCTTGCTTCTATTGCCGTACCTCCTAGTGATCCTTTAGAACAATATTTGCTAGACCATGAAAATGATATGTTTATGAATGAAAGAAGGGAAATAGATGAAGTATTCTTTAAACAGGAACCTATTCTGAAACACAATTTGCCTGTTGAAATCCTAGGGGATCCTCCTCCACCCAAGGGTGATCCCGTGTTTGAACTTAAACTGTTGCCTGATACTCTTAAATATGCTTATCTTGATGAGAAAAAGATATATCCTGTTATTATTAGTGCTAACCTTTCAGAGCATGAGGAAGAGAGATTATTGAAAACTCTGAAGAAGCACTGTGCTGCTATTGGGTATACTCTTGATGATCTTAAGGGCATTAGTCCCACTCTATGTCAACATAAAATAAATTTGGAAGAAGATGCTAAACCAGTTCGTGATCATCAACGACGGCTGAATCCTAAAATGAAAGAAGTGGTAAGAAAGGAAATACTAAAGCTCCTTGAGGCAGGTATAATCTATCCCGTTGCTGATAGTCAGTGGGCAAGTCCTGTCCATTGTATACCTAAGAAGGGAGGTATTACTGTCATTCCTAATGATAAAGATGAATTGATTCCTCAAAGAATTATTACAGGTTATAGGATGGTAATTGATTCCGCAAATTAAATAAGGCCACTAAAAAGGATCATTACCCCTTACCTTTTATCGATCAAATGCTAGAAAGATTATCCAAACATACACATTTTTGCTTTCTAGATGGTTATTCTGGTTTCTCTCAAATACCTGTGTCAGCCAAGGATCAATCAAAGACTACTTTTACTTGCCCTTTTGGTACCTTTGCTTATAGACGTATGCCTTTTGGTTTATGTAATGCACCTGCTACCTTTCAAAGATGCATGATGGCTATATTCTCTGACTTTTGTGAAAAGATTTGTGAGGTTTTCATGGACGATTTTCCGTCTATGGATCTTCTTTTGATGATTGCTTGAGCAACCTTGATCGAGTTTTGCAGAGATGTGAAGAAACTAATCTTGTCTTGAATTGGGAAAAGTGCCACTTTATGGTTAATGAAGGTATTGTCTTGGGGCATAAAGTTTCTGAAAGAGGTATTGAAGTTGATAAAGCTAAGGTTGATGCTATTGAAAAGATGCCATGTCCCAAGGACATCAAAGGTATAAGAAGTTTCCTTGGTCACGCTGGATTTTATAGGAGGTTCATTAAGGACTTCTCAAAAATTTCTCGGCCTCTGACTAATTTATTACAAAAAGATATACCATTTGTCTTTGATGATGATTGTGTAGAAGCATTTGAAATACTTAAGAAAGCATTGATCTCTGCACCTATTGTTCAGCCACCTGATTGGAATTTACCCTTTGAAATTATGTGTGATGCTAGTGATTATGCTGTAGGTGTTGTTCTAGGGCAAAGAGTTGATAAGAAATTAAACGTTATTCAATATGCTAGTAAAACCCTAGACAATGCTCAAAGAAATTATGCTACCACTGAAAAAGAACTCTTAGCAGTTGTATTTGCTTGTGATAAGTTCAGACCTTATATTGTTGACTCTAAAGTAATTATTCACACTGATCATGCAGCTATTAAATATCTTATGGAAAATAAAGATGCTAAACCTAGACTTATTAGATGGGTTCTCTTGCTACAAGAATTGAATTACATATTGTTGATAGAAAGGGAGCTGAGAACCCCATTGCAGACAACTTGTCTAGGCTAGAAAATGTGCTTGATGACCCACTACCTATTGATGATAGCTTTCCTGATGAGCAATTAAATGTCATAAATGCTTCTCATACTGCTCCATGGTATGCTGATTATGCTAACTACATTGTTGCCAAATTCATACCACCTAGTTTCACATACCAGCAAAAGAAAAAGTTCTTCTATGATTTGAGGCATTACTTTTGGGATGACCCACATCTTTATAAAGAAGGAGTAGATGGTGTTATTAGACGTTGTGTACCTGAGCATGAACAGGAGCAAATCCTACGCAAGTGTCACTCCGAAGCTTATGGAGGACACCATGCTAGAGATAGAACTGCACATAAGGTATTGCAATCTGGTTTTTATTGGCCTACCCTCTTCAAGGATGCCCATAAGTTTGTCTTATCTTGTGATGAATGTCAAAGAATTGGTAATATTAGTAGACGTCAAGAAATGCATATGAACTATTCACTCGTTATTGAACCATTTGATGTTTGGGGCTTTGACTATATGGGACCTTTTCCTACCTCTAATGGTTATACACATATTTTAGTTGATGTTGATTATGTTACTAAGTGGGTAGAAGCTATTCCAACAAGTAGTGCTGATCATAACACTTCTATTAAAATTCTTAAAGAAGTTATTTTTGCAAGATTTGGAGTCCCTAGATATTTAATGACTGATGGTGGTTCACATTTTATTCATGGTGCTTTCCGTAAAATGCTTGCTAAGTATGATGTTAATCATAGAATTGCATCCCCTTATCACCCTCAGTCTAGTGGTCAAGTAGAATTGAGTAATAGAGAGATCAAATTAATTTTGCAAAAGACTGTCAATAGGTCTAGAAAGAATTGGTCCAAGAAACTGGATGATGCATTATGGGCCTATAGAACTGCATATAAAAATCCTATATGTATGTCTCCGTATAAAATGGTTTATGGAAAAGCATGTCACTTACCTCTCGAACTAAAACACAAGGCATATTGGGCTATTAAAGAGCTCAATTATGATTTTAAACTTGTCGGTGAGAAGAGGTTATTTGATATTAGCTCACTTGATGAATGGAGAACCCAAGCCTACGAAAATGCCGAGTTGTTTAAAGAAAAAGTTAAAAGATGGCATGATAAAAGGATACAAAAGCGTGAGTTTAATGTAAGTGATTATGTATTGCTATACAACTCTCGTTTAAGATTTTTTGCAGGTAAACTTCTCTCTAAATGGGAAGGTCCTTACGTTATCGAGGAGGTCTATCATTCCGGTGCCATAAAAATCAACAACTTCGAAGGCACAAATCCGAAGGTGGTGAACGGTCAAAGAATCAAACATTATATCTCAGGTAATCCCATACATGTTGAAACCAATGTTATTGAAACCGTAACCCCGGAGGAATACATAAGGGACACTTTCCGGAATGTTTCAGACTCCGGAAAGGAATAGGTATGTGGTACGGTAAGTAAACCGACTCCAAAATAGTTTTTAAGGCAATATTTCTCCGTTTTGGAATATTTAGAAAATAGAAAAAATAAGAAGCAGTCCGGGAAGGACACGAGGGTGGAGGTTGCGCCCTACCCTCCTGGGCGCACCCCCTACCTCGTGGGCACCTCGTGCGCTCTCCGGACTCCGTTTTCTTACATGACATGTATTTTGGTCGATAAAAAATTCATTATATAATCTCCCGAAGGTTTTGACTCCTGTATCATGCAAATATCCTCTGTTCTTGTTTCGAGATGTTTCCTATCAAGGTCGTTGTCTGTGTCAAAACTAGCGGATCTCGGGTAGGGGGTCCCGAACTGTCCGTCTAGGCCAGATGGTAACACGAGGTAGGGGACACAACGTTTTACCCAGGTTCGGGCCCTCTTGATGGAGGTAAAACCCTACGTCCTGCTTGATTAATATTGATGATATGGGTAGTACAAGAGTAGATCTACCACGAGATCAGAGAGGCTAAACCCTAGAAGCTAGCCTATGGTATGATTGTATGTTGTCCTATGGACTAAAACCCTCCGGTTTATATAGACACCAGAGAGGGTTAGGGTTACACAAGGTCGGTTACAAAGGAGGAGATATCCATATCCATATTGTCTAGCTTGCCTTCCACGCCAAGTAGAGTCCTATCCAGACACGAGACAAAGTCTTCAATCTTCTATCTTCATAGTCTGTCAGTCCGGCCAAAGGATATAGTCCGGCTGTCCGGAGACCCCCTAATCCAGGACTCCCTTAGTAGCCCATGAACTAGGCTTCAATGACGATGAGTCCGTCGTGCAGTATTGTCTTCGGCATTGCAAGGCGGGTTCCTCCTCCGAATACATCACAAAAGAATTTGAATACGAGGATAGTGTCCGACCCTGCAAAATAAGTTCCACATACCACCGTACAGAGAATAATATTTTTGCAAATCTAATTTGCTGACTTGTTTTGGCAGCATGACGTTATGTCATGGCCCGACGATTATTCGAACCGTTTCCTTTAACTAGCCCCGCACATAACGCGAGGCAGTTTTTCGACACGTATTTTCAAAGCAGAGATCGTCTCCCCTTATTATGGGATTCTCATCAATACGGGCGTGGGTAACCCAACCGCGCCATCGATTACGACGCTTGGGGGATAAGCGAGTTTTACCAGGCAAGTGGGGATGCTTAGTTTCGTCTGCCCATATAAAGGGATAAGGATTCACCTTTCTATCCACGCCTTCTTCCTCCTTTGCTCATCCATTTTCCACACTCGAGCTCTAGCGCCCAAGTCCGCACTTCCCACCTCAACCTTCTCCAACCATGTCCGGAGCGGGAGGCAGGTGGATGGTCTCCTCCGTCACGGATGGAGACATCAAGAAGCTGAGGAGAGCCGGATACCTGCCCGACGACATCGCACACCGGCTCCCAGATGAGGGGCAGCTCATCCCCACCCCCAGGCCCCATGAGAGGGTAGTGTTCCTCACCCATTTCCTCCGTGGACTGGGATTCCCACTCCACCCATTCGTCCGGGGGCTCATGTTCTATTACTGCCTGGACTTCCACGATCTGGCCCCGAACTTCATCCTCAACATCTCGGCGTTTATCGTGGTGTGCGAGGCCTTCCTCCGCATCAAGCCCCACTTCGGCTTATGGTTGAAGACCTTCAATGTCAAGCCGAAGGTTGTGGGCGGCCGCCAGGCGGAGTGCGGAGGCGCCATGGTGGGCAAGATGCCCAACATAACATGGCTCGAGGGCTCCTTTGTGGAAACCATAAAGGGGTGGCAATCGGGGTGGTTCTACATCACCGAGCCACGCGACCCTGCATGGGCAACAACCCCCGAGTTCCAATCTGGCATCCTCACACGGCTCACCTCCTGGAAAGAGAAGGGCCTGTCCTGGGGTAGTTCGGGAGAGCTGACCGGACTCCAAACATGTATTCAAAACATGGTGAATAAGAAGCTCAAACTCGTCAACGTGGTCCAAGTCATGCTCCACCGCCGGATCCTCCCGTGCCAACAAAGGGAGTTCAACTTGTGGGAGTACGACCCGGCACAGCACCAAACTCTGAATAGGATCTTCGACACAACTCACGAAGATGCCTGGAGGGTGCTGTTCAAAAGCGCCGAGGTCCCCCCTCCTATTACTGAGGATCGCGGATTCAACGTGAAGCGCCAAGCCAGTGCGGTAAGCCGCTTTACCTTTCATAGGATACTTATTTTTATAGATTGACTCCATGCGGGATCTAAACTCCTGTACCTTTGACAGGACTGGCAGGAGACGGCCGGACAGATCGACTGTGCGGCTCCTTTACCCGAAGGCCCAGCAGACGCTCTTCTGGCGAAGATGCTGACTCCGGCTCCTTATACGGTGCCGGAGAAGACCAAGAAGGCCAAGGGAACCCGAAAGAGTTCCCGACGCCAAGCGTCGTCGGACTCACCGTCCGATGACTCTGCGGTGCACTCCTCCCCCGAAGACGAGGAAGAGGAAGAAGATGCTCCCCCTCCGGCTGGGGGAGATAAGAAAAGGAAGGCCGCCCCAACTGGGGGGGGCGAAGGGTCCAAGAAGGGAAGGACTATCCTTCCGGACAGTTCCCCCGCCGCCGAGGAAGGCGAAGACGAGTGGTTGCCCAGGGCCAAGCCCCTGGGGAGATCGTAAGTATTCAGATACCAGAGTAACTCATAGCATTCCTTTGTCGCACTGCTTTCTCTAACGCCGAACATAATTATGCAGGCCGCCACGAGCCAGTATCGATGTATCATCGGACGGCTCCCTGGGCTCGTCGGACATGGATAGCGATCCAGTCCCGACCGCCACCTCCCCTCATCCTGCTGACGACGCCGAGGTGCTGTCTCAAGAGGCACCGGGTCGAGGGGAGACAGTCCTGGAGGTGCCTCAAGGAGACCTTCCGGACTCCGGGAGCCGAGGGGACGGGCCCCCTGAGAGCTCCGAGTTCGGCCCTCAGCCGAACACCACGCCGAAACCTCCAGTGGTTCCGGGCTCGGGCAGGCGGCCTCCTTCTAAGAGGGGCAAGATGCCTGTGCCGGTGACCTCTGTCCATCCAGAGGCGCCGGACAATCTGCTGGAAGCGCTTCGTAGCGCTTCCATCGACGAGGAGCACCACACTATCATGAGTGCGGTGATCCAGAAGGTTCAGTCCACCAAGAGCGGATTGACTGAAGCCTGTGCCAGCCTTCTAATAGGCTTTGAGGTAAGTGTTTTAAAATGTAGTAGAAATATTACCGCATAGACAGTAGCCCCTGATGCTTTGTTCGGTGTTCACAAAGAAAAGCCGAACAGAGGATCAAATAATATCACAGGAGTCTAATATAAGTATGTCAATATGCATATGCAGGCTTCACTGCTGGCGTCCGCCGCACTGACTGCGGAGGTTGCCGTACTGAAGCAGGACCTCGAGGGGTCCAGGAAAGAGCTCGGCCTTGTCAAGAGGCAGCTCAAGGAGAACAAGGGTAAGTAATACACTGTCTATAGATATGTATGTATAAAAGAAGAAGCGATTGCAAAATGACAGGATCATCGTATATTCACCAGGGGCCACGACCGAAGTGGTGACCCTGAAGCAAGCGCTAACCAAGGACAAAGATAACGCGGCCAAGGAGCGCACCGAGCGAGAGAAGCACGAGGCTCGGGTGGGCGAGGTGCAGCAAGAGCTCTAGGCTCTCGTGGCGAAGCATGAGGAGTTGGAGCTTGACTCAAAGACGCGAGAGTCTGAGCTTGCCACGGCCCTCGAGAGCGCAAAAAGTGCCAAGGCCGAAGCCCAAAGGGCCCTCCAGGAGATCGACGCAATGCAGAAGATAGCGGCGGGTAAGGCTTTCTATATGAAAAGCAAGCATGTAAAAGTAAATTACCAATTACTTACCTAAATCCGGAGCTCTCCAGGAGCATTCGCAGATTTGCCCCGCAGCGTGTCTGATGCCGCACAATTTTACTAGGCCGAGGATGGAAGCTCAACAGAGAAGTTGTTCTGGTCTCAGTATGCTGAGGCCGAACACCCGGTGCCAATGAGCGACCAGCTGAAGCAGATGGTCGAGCTACATAAGGCGGCCGATCAGGCCATGAAGGGCTTTATAGTCCGGCTGTGGCCTGGCGACGCCCTTCCGAACAGCTTCTTCGGCCTGGTGAGGAGGCTTGTGGATGCCTGTCCGCGGCTGGAGGTCATCAAGCGATCTGTCTGCATTGAGGGTGCACGCCGGGCTTTCGCCCATGTGAAATTGCAGTGGGTCAAGCTAGACGCTGTGAAGCTGATCAAGGAGGGGCCGCCAGAGGGCAAGGAGCACCGCTACCCCGAGATGTACTATGAGGGTGTTCTGCCGGGTGCCCGTCTCATAGCGGACGAGTGTTCAAAAGATATAATATTTGAGTGAGACTTGCTCGTTTTATCCTGTATTTATGAAAACTTGTTTCATATGCGCTATGCAACGCTTGTTTGAATTTAAAATATTGCCTTCTGTTTGGCTGTTTATCCAATCTGAGAGATGGCTAGTCCTCGGCTTCTGCCCTCATGCCATGAGTGCTGGGGTGTTCGGGATAAACCTGAGCACTCTTGTTCCCATGTTTGAATCCTTCGAGGGAGGTGCTCAGCACAGCGAACAAGGCAACCAGACTAGTAATGCTTTATCACTCTCACTTAGCCATAGAATTCTATAATTTTAAATTTCGGCGAAGCCCCTGGTATTCGGAAGGCCGAATTCGGGGCGCGATACACGCCTTTAAGCCGGACAGGGCCGGCCCCTCGCTCTAAGCGGCATAAGTCTTTAGGGACTCGAAAACCTCGCCGAACAGCGACTAGTCTCTCGCCTTATCATGACAGTCAGTTTTAGCTTTCTCTACTGAGGTGCTGAACCCAGAAGAACCGGGGCACAATCGCAGTAGTTCTCCTAGCGCTACCTTAGCCGATAGAGCGGAACGTAAGGTACCAAAACATAGGAGCCGGGCAAACCCAACATTTGACCAAAGACATGATTCGGAGCTGATGCATATAATGCTATAAGTTCGGGGTGCCGCACTTGTGAAAGTGTTCGGACTTTTCACACCGTATTGTGGGGTATGTAAGCCCCTGGTGTGTTGGCCGTACCAAAGTGTACGGTTGCAGGGCGTCATTAATGAACACATGGATATATATATATATATATATATAACAGGAATGCAATAATAGTCGTAATGTCATGCATTGTTTAGTCAAAAGATCGCATTAAAGCAGAGTGATACAGGTAGTGCGATAAGCAAAGAGTAGGACTATGTCCCTTCCAAGGGCAAGCTGAGGAATGATATGAAATCGAATATTTCGCTCATTACTGTAATCCACCTGGGAATTCCGTGGTATGACGTAGCTGGTTGCCTCCTTGGTTGCTGCATCATGTGTTCGGCAATAGTGATGTCGGACAGTGTTTCCAGAGATTAAGGTCCTAAAAAAAGAGAAAAATTACAAAACGGGAAGCCCCTAGTGCGGTTTAAGCCACGTCTTGGGGCGTGCCGCAGTTTTGCCCCCCCCCCTCTCCAACTGTGCCCATGATATTTTTAGTGCATAATTATGTACGCGTGGCACGAGTTTTGCCGTTGGTCTGGGATTTGGGTGGGTGCCGTATTGCTACGTGAGCTCAGATCATGCCAGGAGGTCCATTTGCCGATTGCTCCGAGCGCTTGAAGGTGTCCGGGCTTTGAAGCGCCGAACTCGTTGATTGCCTTGAGAGGCTGCTTTGCGCTTCTGCTGCGAGGGTTGCGGTGTGCTCCTCTGTTCGGAGAGAGCGATCTATGTTTCCATTGACTATAATAACTCCGCGAGGTCCTGGCATCTTGTGCTTGAGGTATGCATAATGTGGCACCACATTGAATCTAGCAAATGTGGTTCGCCCGAGCAGTGCATGATAACCACTGTGGAACAGGACTATGTCAAAGATTAACTCTTCGCTTCGGAAGTTATCCGGGGATCCGAAGACCACTTCCAGTGTAATTGAGCCTATGCAATGGGCCTCTACACCTGGAATGACGCCTTTAAAGGTCGTTTTTGTGGGTTTGATCCTTGAGGGTTCTATACCCATTTTGCGCATTGTGTCCTGATAAAGCAGGTTCAGGCTGCTACCGCCATCCATAAGGACTCGAGTGAGGTGAAATCCGTCAATGATTGGGTCTAGGACCAGTGCGGCGAATCCGCCATGATGGATACTAGTGGGGTGGTCCCTGCGATCGAAGGAGATCGGAAAAGAGGACCAAGGGTTGAACTTTGGGGCGACCGGCTCCAACGCATATACGTCCCTGAGTGCACGCTTGCGCTCCCTCTTGGGGATGTGGGTTGCGTATATCATGTTCACCATCCGCACTTGTGGGGGAAACCTCTTCTGTCCTCCGGTGTGTGGCTGCCGTGATTCCCCCTCGTCATCACTATGCGGCCCCTTGTCTTTGTTTTTGGCAAGCAACTTGCCGGCCTGCTTGAACACCCAACAATCCCTGTTGGTGTGATTGGCTGGCTTGTCTGGGCTGCAGTGTATTTGACACGAGCGATCGAGTATACGGTCCAAGATGGACGGACCCGGCATACTTTGTTTGAATGGCTTTTTCCACTGACCGGGTTTAGAGCCTTTGAATCCGGCATTGACTGCCGTATCCTCGGTATTTTCGCTGTTAATGCGGCGCTTATGTTTGTTGCGACGTGACCTGCTATTGCCGTCCTTGGTATCCGAGGTACCATGGTTCTTTGATATGTTATTACTATGAGCCAGCCAGCTGTCTTCTCCTGCACAAAAGCGGGTCATGAGCGTCGTGAGAGCTGCCATAGATTTCGGATTTTCCTGACCAAGGTGCCGGGCTAGCCACTTGTCTCGGATGTTGTGTTTGAAAGCCCCTAAGGCCTCTGCATCCGGACAGTCGATGATTTGATTTTTCTTGTAAGGAACCGAGTCCAGAATTGCCTGGCCGGCTCTTCTGGCTGCTAAATTATGTGGCTCAAGTCATCGGCGCCTGGTGGTCGCACATAAGTGCCCTGAAAGTTGTCGAGGAATGCGGCTTCCAGATCTTCCCAACAGCTAATGGAGTCCGCTGGCAAGCTGTTAAGCCAATGCCGCGCTGGTCCTTTGAGCTTTAGTGGGAGGTATTTGATGGCATGTAAGTCATCACCGTGGGCCATGTGGATGTGGAGGAGGAAATCCTCGATCCATACTGCGGGATCTGTTGTGCTGTCGTATGATTCAATATTTACGGGTTTGAAACCTTCTCGGAATTGATGATCCATTACTTCGTCTGTGAAGCATAAGGGGTGTGCGGCGCCTCTGTATTGGGCTATATCGCGACGCAGCTCGAATGGGTCTTGCCCGCTGTGTTCGGCCCGGCCGGATTTGCTTTTACTGTATCCGGCATGACGTTTATCGTCTCGCAGAGTGGTGCGCCTTCATGATCCGTAGATCGATCTTCCATGCTTTGCTTTGTCCTCCAATATGTCCCGCAGGTCTGGCGTATCTCCCCAGGCCTTTTTATGTGAATGGCATCGGGGTGGAGGCTGAGTTTTTGGCTGGAATGCCTCTCTATCGCGGCCACGAGGTGGCCGATCAGCCGTATCATACGCTTCTTCCTCCAGTTGGGGTAGTAACCTGCACTTTGGGTAATTCTTGGAGGGGCGCTCGAGTTTATATTCCTCGGCCGCGAGGACTTCAGTCCATCTGTCAGCTAGCAGATCTCGATCAGCTTGAAGCTGCTGCTGCTTTTTCTTGAGGCTATTTGCCGTGGCCATAAGTCGGCGCTTGAAGCGCTCTTGCTCGACGGGATCCTCTGGTATGGCGAATTCATCGTCGCCGAGGCTTGCCTTGTCTTCTGAGGGGGGCATGTAATTGTCATCTTCCTCCTCTCCGTCTGCCGCTCTCTCAGGAGGGCTGGCTTCTCCATCCTCCTGCTCTAAATCTTGCTGGAGGGGATTGTTGTTGTCTTCGACACTATCCGGAGTGTTATTATCTCCTGTGCTAGTATCATCACTTTTGCTTTGGCGGGACTTAGAGCGGCGCCGCTGACATCGACGCTTGGGTTGCTTCTTGGAGGGGTCATCCTCCGCTATCTCATCGCCATTGCCTTGTTTGGGTGTATCCACCATGTATATGTCATATGACGAGGTGGCTTTCCAGTGCCCTATAGGTGCTGGTTCATGTTCGTCTCCTACATCGTCGTCCATACCGTCGATGTCTTCGGAGTCAAAGTCGAGCATGTCGGTTAAATCATCGACAGTGGCTACGAAGTGGGTGGTGGGTGGGCGTCGAATTTCTTCATCGTCCGCATCCCGATCCTGTTGGCCATAGTCCGGCCAAGGCTCTCCTGACAAAGAGAGATGGCTTAGTGAATTCAGAACGTCGCCAAAGTGAGAGTGCTGAAAGATATCCGTGGCGGTGAATTCCATGATCGGCGCCCAATCGGATTCGATTGGCAGGGGCGCGGACGGTTCGGAGTCCGGAAAAGAGTCTGGCACCTTGGAGTCACGGGCTTCACAGAGGATTAGGCTGGTGTTCGGCTCGATCGCCGTTGAGACTGCAGCCCCTGAGGCGGTGTCTAGCCACCCGTCCTTGATTGGCGCAGTTGGCTCCGAGCTAAGGATCGGAGCTGATGCGGGCGCGGCCTCTGGGGTACTGTTCGGCGGCAGAGCTAGGTCATACCCATCGTGACAGTGCGGCGCGCCCGGCTGCGGCTCGAATCCGTCGAAGATCAAGTGTCCACGGATGCCGGCCATGTAGATCAAACTTCCAAATCTGACCTGATGGCCAGGGGCGTAGCTTTCAATCTGCTCCAGATGGCCAAGCGAATTAGCCCGCAGTGCAAAGCCGCCGAATACGAAGATCTGTCCGGGGAGAAAAGTCTCACCCTGGACTGCATTGTTGTTGATGATCGGAGGAGCCATCGAGCCTAACGGCGACGACATAGAGGAACTCTCAATGAAAGCACCAATGTCGGTGTCAAAACCGGCGGATCTCGGGTAGGGGGTCCCGAACTGTGCATCTAGGCCGGATGGTAACAGGAGGCAGGGGACACAACGTTTTACCCAGGTTCGGGCCCTCTTGATGGAGGTAAAACCCTACGTCCTGCTTGATTAATATTGATGATATGGGTAGTACAAGAGTAGATCTACCACGAGATCAGAGAGGCTAAACTCTAGAAGCTAGCCTATGGTATGATTGTATGTTGTCCTACGGACTAAAACCCTCCGGTTTATATAGATACCAGAGAGGGTTAGGGTTACACAAGGTCGGTTACAAAGGAGGAGATATCCATATCCGTATTGTCTAGCTTGCCTTCCACGCCTAGTAGAGTCCTATCTGGACACGAGACGAAGTCTTCAATCTTGTATCTTCATAGTCTGTCAGTCCGGCCAAAGGATATAGTCCGGTTGTCCAGAGACCCCCTAATCCAGGACTCCCTCAGTCATCAAGGCCAGGCATCATGTCGTCCCCCTCCTCCAACAATGGTGACAACGATTCTTGGCTAATGAAGATAGAGCTGAAGAGGGAAGAACCCATGGAGATCAACAAGGATGAAGGGATCAAAAAGGCCACGGAGGGTCACGCTCAGGCAGCAGAAGACATCCTTCAACTTGATCACAATCTTCTTACCCCAACTGAGATCGAAGCTTTCAAGATGATTGAGTTAGCTCGTATACAGAACAAGTATCTCACACATGAAAATATTTTGTTCAAGGAGCATATTGTTGCACTCAAGGACATTATCCGCAAGTTGGAGGACCTCTTACGCTCGATGTGTGACTATCCATCATCATCTCCATCTTCTCCACCAACAAAGAAGAACTGAGCATCGGGTATGGGCACTCCCCTTGGCAACTGCCAAGCTTGGGGGAGTGCCCTGGTATCGTATCACCATCACTTTCATCTTTACCATTTTTCTTAGTTCGGTCCTTTTGGTAATATCTTGATCTAGTAGAATACAATTTATGGCATGATCTAGTTTTGAGTTTTGCTTTATGATCCCTCTATGTAATCGAGTCCGTGAGCTATATATAATAAAGATTAGTGTTGAGTCAAGGGCTTGATTATTTTGCCATGATCCTAAGTGAATAAAAGAAAAGAGAAATAAATAAAAAAGGAAACAAAGAGATCATATGGATCTTATGTAGAGTAATGGGCTCACATAGAAAAAGTAGGATGAATAAAAGTTGTTGAGAGTTGACAAACATAGTTTTGGTCATCGTTGCAATTAATAGGAAGTAATAAAGAAAGAGAGGTCTTCACATATAAATATACTATCTTGGACATCTTTTATGATTGTGAGCACTCATTGAAATATGACATGCTAAAGAGTTAACGTTGGACAAGGAAGACAACGTAATGGGTTATGTTTTCTTACATCTGAGATAAATTATATTGTCATGGATCATCCAACATGGTTGAGCTTGCCTTTCCCCCTCATGCTAGCCAAATTCATCGCACCAAGTAGAGATACTACTTGTGCTTCCAAATACCCTTAAACCAGTTTTGCCATGAGAGTCCACCATACCTACCTATGGATTGAGTAAGATCCTCCAAGTAAGTTGTCATCGGTGCAAGCAATGAAAATTGCTCTCTAAATATGTATGACTTATTAGTGTGGGAGAAAATAAACTTTATACGATCGTGTGATATGGAAGAAATAAAAGCGACAGAGTGCATAATAAAGGTCCATATCACAAGTGGCAATATAAAGTGACGTTCTTTCGCATTTAGATTTTGTGCATCCAACCATAAAAGTGCATGACAACCTCTGCTTCCCTTTGCGAAGGGCCTATCTTTTACTTTTATCTCCTACCTTGCATCAGAGTCATGGTGATCTTCACCCTTCCTTTTTTACATTTTATCCTTTGGCAAGCACAATATGTTGGAAAGATCCTGGTATATATGGCTAATTGGATGTGAGTTTTCGTGAACTATTATTATTGACATTACCCTTGAGGTAAAACATTGCGAGGCAAAACTATAAGCCCCTATCTTTCTCTGTGTCCGATTAAAACTCCATACCCATAAGTATTGCGTGAGTGTTAGCAATTGTGAAAGACTATCTGATAGTTGAGTATGTGGACTTGCTGAAAAGCTCTTATATATTGACTCTTTCCTATGTTATGATAAATTGCAATTGCTCCAATGACTGAGATTATAGTTTGTTAGTTTTCAATGAAGTTTACGATTCATACTTGAAATTGTTATTGAATTATTACTCTAGCATAAGAAATCATATGACAAGAATTATGTAAGTTTCTGTTCTAAGAATAATCATGATGCCCTCATGTCCATATTTTACTTTTATCGATACCTCTATCTACAAACATGTGGACATATTTTTCGATTTCGGCTTTTGCTTGAGGACAAGCGAGGTCTAAGCTTGGGGGAGTTGATACGTCCATTTTGCATCATGCTTTTATATCGATATTTATTGCATTATGGGTTGTTATTACACATTATGTCACAATACTTATGCCTATTCTCTCTTATTTTACAAGGTTTACATAAAGAGGGAGAATGCCGGCAGCTGGGATTCTGGGCTGGAAAAGGAGCAAATATTAGAGACCTATTCTTCACAGCTCCAAAAGTCCTGAAACTTCACGGAAGACATTTTCAGAATATATAAAAAATACTGAGCGCAAGAAGTTCACTAGGGGGGGCCACACCCTGCCCACGAGGGTGGGGGCGCGCCCTACCCCCTGGGCGCGCCACCCTACCTCGTGGGCCCCCTGGTGGCCCTCCAGTGGCCATCTTCTGCTATATGGAGTCTTTCGATGAGGAAAAAAATCATAAGCCATCTCCTCGGACGAAACTCCGACGCCACGAGGCGGAACCTTGGTGGATCCAATCTAGGGCTCCGGTAGAGCTGTTCTGCCGGGGAAACTTCCCTCCGGGAGGGGGAAATCATCGCCATCATCATCACCAACGCTCCTCCCAGCGGGAGAGGGCAATCTCCATCAACATCTTCACCAACACCATCTCCTCTCAAAATCCTAGTTCATCTCTTGTATCCAATTCTTGTCTCCAAGTCTGGGATTGGTACTAGTAGGTTGCTAGTAGTGTTAATTACTCCTTGTAGTTGATGCTAGTTGGTTTATTTGGTGGAAGATCATATGTTCAGATCCTATATGCATATTAATACCCCTCTGATTATGACCATGATTATGCTTTGTGAGTAGTTACGTTTGTTCCTGAGGACATGGGAGAAGTCTTGCTATTAGTAGTCATGTGAATTTGGTATTCATTCGATGTTTTGATGAGATGTATGTTGTCTCTCCTCTAGTGGTGTTATGTGAACGTCGACTACATAACACTTCACCATTATTTGGGCCTAGAGGAAGGCATTGGGAAGTAATAAGTAGATGATGGGTTGCTAGAGTGACAGAAGCTTAAACCCTAGTTTATGCGTTGCTTCTTAAGGGGCTGATTTGGATCCATATGTTTCATGCTATGGTTAGGTTTACCTTAATACTTTTGTTGTAGTTGCGGATGCTTGCAATAGAGGTTAATCATAAGTGGGATGCTTGTCCAAGTAAGGACAGTACTCAAGCACCGGTCCACCCACATACCAAATTATCAAAGTACCAAACGCGAATCATATGAACGTGATGAAAACTAGCTTGACGATATTCCCATGTGTCCTCGGGAGCGCTTTTCTCTATATAAGAGTTTGTCTAGGCTTGTCCTTTGCAACAAAAAGGATTGGGCCACCTTGCTGCACTTTATTTAATTTTGTTACTTGTTGCTCGTTACAAATTATCCTATCACAAAATTATCTGTTACCACTTATTTCAGTACTTGCAGAGAATACCTTGCTGGAAACCGCTTATCAGTTCCTTCTGCTCCTCGTTGGGTTCGACACTCTTACTTATCGAAAGGACTACGATAGATCCCCTATTGAAAGTGCAACTATCCCTAGGTGGTTTTGGTAATTCCTAACAACATATAGCTCATTGAGCTAATGCTACTTCAAGATTAATATCTCAGGAAAGCTCAATGATTGGCATGGCATGGATGAGAAAAGTGGACCCCTCAAAATGCTAAGAACAAAGGATAGGCTCAAGCTCAAAGCTCAAGGCTCTACATTTTCTATTTTAGTGATCCAAGATCACATTGAGTCTATAGGAAAAGCCAATACTATCAAGGAGGGATGAGGTATCGCTTAATGATGTTCTTGCTCAAAATGCTTAGTGATATGCTCCAAAGCCCTCAACTACTTTCTCACATCCACATATGACCTAAACCAAAAGTCAAACTCGGCCGCACCGATTCTTTCTATCCGGCGCCACCGAGTTTCAAATGTCATAGCCACTGCCACAAACCCTAGGCAAATCGGTCTCACCGATTGGGATCTCGGTCTCACCGAGATGGGGTTTTAATCTCTCTGTTTCCCTTCATAACGTTTCGGTCTCACCGAGATGAGCGATCGGTCCCACCGAGAATGCAATGTAAACTCTCTATTTTCCCTTCGTAACGTTTCGGTCTCACCGAAATGAGCGATCGGTCCCACCGAGTTTACCTGACCAACTCTCTGGTTAGCTTATTACCAAAATCGGTCTCACTGAGTTTGTGTAATCGGTCTCACCGAGATTACATTATGCCCTAACCCTAATCATATCGGTCCTACCGAGTTGCATGTCGGTCCCACGGAAAACCCTAACAGTCACTAGCTTTGCTGAATCAGTCTGACCGAGTTTAACCATTCGGTCCCATCGAGTTTGGAAAGTTATGTGTAACGGTTAGATTTTGTGTGGAGGCTATATATACCCCTCCACCTCCTCTTCATTCGTGGAGAGAGCCATCAGAACAAACCTACACTTCCAACCTATATTTTCTGAGAGAGAATCACCTACACTTGTGTTGAAACCAAGATATTCCATTCCTACCATATGAATCTTGATCTCTAGCCTTCCCCAAGTTGCTTTCCACTCAAATCTTCTTTCCAGCAAATCCATATCCTGTGAGAGAGAGTTGAGTGTTGGGGAGACTATCATTTGAAGGACAAGAGCAAGGAGTTCATCATCAACACACCATTTGTTACTTCTTGGAGAGTGGTGTCTCCTAGATTGGCTAGGTGTCACTTGGGAGCCTCCGACAAGATTGTGGAGTTGAACCAAGGAGTTTGTAAGGGCAAGGAGATCGCCTACTTCATGAAGATCTACCGCTAGTGAGGCAAGTCCTTCGTCGGTGATGGACATGGTGGGATAGACAAGGTTGCTTCTTCGTGGACCCTTCGTGGGTGGAGCCCTCCGTGGACTTGTGCAACCGTTACCCTTCGTGGGTTGAAGTTTCCATCAACGTGGATGTACGATAGCACCACCTATCGGAACCACGACAAAACATCCGTGTCTCCCATTGCGGTTGAATCCTCCAAACCCTTCCCTTTACATTCTTGCAAGTTGCATGCTTTACTTTCCGCTGCTCATATACTCTTTGCATGCTTGCTTGAATTGTGTTAAGATTGCTTGACTTGTCCAAAGTTACTAAAATCTGCCAAGAACTAAAATTGGGAAAAGGCTAGATTTTTATTTGGTCAAGTAGTCTAATCACCCCCACCCTTTAGACATACTTTCGATCCTACAAGTGGTATCAGAGCTTTGGTCTCCATTTGCCTTGATTCTAATAGCTTTTGGATGTCATAGCCTTGGTTTCACAACCAAGGAGAGTATGGCATCTAGCGAGGGAAATTACCACCGTAGAGGTCCTTACTTTGATGGTACTAATTTTGCTAGTTGGAAGCATAAGGTGAAAATGCATATTCTTGGACATAACCTCGCCGTTTGGGCTATTGCGTGTGTTGGCTTGCAAGGTGAATTCTTTGATGGGAGAGAACCGAATCATGAAGCTACCGCGGAAGAGTTGAAGATGATGCAATACAATGCTCAAGCTTGTGATATCCTCTTCAACGGATTGTGCCCCGAAGAATTCAACAAAATCAGCCGTCTTCAGAATGCAAAGGAAATTAGGATACTTTGATTGATATGCACGAAGGTACCGACTCCATCAAGGAATCCAAGTTGGATGTGCTTCAAAGTCAACTTGACAAGTTCAAAATGAAGGATGGTGAAGGTGTCGCTGAAATGTACTCTAGGCTTGCTCTTATCACAAATGAGATTGCCAGCTTAGGAAGTGAAGAGATGACCGACAAATTCATCATCAAGAAGATCCTAAGAGCCTTGGATGGAAAATACGATATCGTGTGCACATTGATCCAAATGATGCCAAATTACAAAGATCTCAAGCCAAGGGAAGTCATTGGAAGAATTGTTGCTCATGAGATGTCACTCAAGGATAAGGAGGAGCTCCATAACAAGTCAAGTGGTGCTTACAAAGCCTCATGTGAAGCTCCCACATCATCAAGTGAGAAACAAACCTTCAATGAAGAATTGAGCCTAATGGTGAAGAACTTAAACAAGTTCTACAAGAATAGAAGCAAAGAGAGAAGTTCCAAGTCAAGGTCCTACAATGACAAAAGATCTTCTAGTCGAGAGCGAAACTGCTACATTGTGGAAGACCCGGACACTACTCCAATGAGTGTACGGCTCCCCACAAGAGAAGAGAAGATTCTCCCAAAAGAAGAAGTAGAAGAGAAGAATCACCATCGAGGGAGAGAAGGAGTAGGGATGATCATTATGAACGAAGACCCTCTCGGAGAAGCAAGGATTCGGAAAGGAAGGACAAGTCATCAAGGAGCTACACAAAATGAAGACATCAAGCTCATGTTGGTGAATGGGTATCCGGCTTCGACTCCGACAGTCACTCCGAGAGAAGCTATCACTCTAACTCCGAATATACTCAAGATGAAGGTGTTGCCGGTCTAGCACTTGTGTCAACCAACTCCTATGACATATTTGATTCACCAAATGAAGGAATTGGAAGATGCTTCATAGCCAAAGGTCCAAAGGTATCACACCCCGAGTATGTTGATTTCAATAGTGATGAAGATGTCTTGTTAGGTGATGATGATTTACTTGTTGACAACTCTAGTGATGAATACTATGACGAAACGTTAATTAATCGTGCTAATCAAGATGAAACGAATGACAATGATAAGGAGAAGATTGAGTCTCTAACTAAAGAACTAAACACTCTTAAGTTAGCTCATGAAACTATCTTAGGAGATCATCGAGAACTTTTAAGGACTCATGAGAAATTACGTTTTGAGAAGCTCAACCTTGAGCAAGAGCATGAGTTCTTAAAGGCAATCAATGATGATCTTCGCAAGAAAAGTTCTTCTTACATTGCCAAGCATTTACTCTTATCCACTTACATGCCTCAAGTCAAGTCTAGTAACAAGAACAAGAAGGATTCTTCCTCTAGTAGTAACAATAATCATGCTAAATCCAATGTTGTTGCTTCTAGTAGTTCTCTTGATTCCACTAATGATTCTCTTAGTCAAGTTACACTTGAGCAAGAAAATAGCTTATTGAAGGGAATCATAGAGAAAGGTGTTTACAAGAGCCTTACCGGGAGTAAGCAATTCGAGGAAATTGTACGCAAGCAAGGAAGGCACCGGAAGAATCAAGGTATTGGTTTTGAACGAAAGTTCAATGCCAATGGAGTTGAGTGGGAAGAAGATCAATACCCCAAGACAAAGTTTGTTCCTCAACAAGAGAAGTATGATCCTACTTCTTTCAAAGGGACACAAGCTCAAGATGATCTTCCACCACAAGACCACAAGCAAAAAGGCAAGGACAAGCTTCAAGAGGAAATTGATGCATTTGAAGAAGCTCCTAAGGCCTTGGTCAAGTGGGTCCCCAAGACTACATCAAGTTCCACTTCATCAAATACAACTACAACTCCGAGGACTCCCATCAAGATGGTGTGGATCCCGAAGAAGAAGAACTAGAGAGTTCTTGAGGGTGACTCCGCCAACATACTTCACTCTTATCATTTTGGCAAGAACAAGTGCAATCAACTTCCACATCTTGCACTAGTTCAAGGAGTCACAAACCCTCTTGTTGGTAAGACAAGGGACAAGGTAACCTAATGCTCTCATAGACATCATCTTGTGTGTGCATCACTCTATGTCTATGGATATCCTTGTTTGTTCCTTGTGGGACTAATCCGTGTAGGTATTGAAAGTGCAACTCACTCCAAAGGATAGCTCTGAATGATCTACATCAACTTAGAGCATCCACATCTTCAACACCTACATGAAGTCATCATCGACAAAACCCAAGGTTAGTTCATCCCTCTTAGGGAGGATATCACATCTAGGGGGAGATTTGCTCTAACAATTGAGTTAAAGCAATTCTAATGGTGTGAACACAACAACACTTTATGTAAAAGTGGTTACCCCACTTGTGCTTAAACGTTGAGTATGACCTATGATCAAATGTTCTCATTTGACTCCTAAGTCAATATACTCATATATAGATGACCTAGTCATCGCCAATTGCTTGATAGATGCTAGAATTGTTTGTGCATGCTTTGCCACATATTTCATTTGTCATTTTATTGTGTGAGCATGTTGGTTGCATAATTTACTCATTCGAGGACATCCACTTGTTTTTTTGATTGGTTGGTTTCTTTTTCTTTTGGCCAAGTGGATGGACAAGAATGCCTAAGAACCTTCTCTAGCTATCTATGTCTTTCTTGTCTCAAACTCTATTCATGCTGCATCACAAAGTTTGATCAAGTCAGATTCGAACCACTCTGTGTGAGGAGCACTCGGAGTCCCCGATTCGTCATAGACTTAAACTTCTAAATCTTCTTTGTGCATTTCGGTCTGACCGATTCATCCATTTCGGTCATACCGTGATCACTAAGTCGATCTAGGTTTTCAATCTCGGTGCAACTGATTTGAACTTTTCGGTCACATCGAGTTTCAGTAACTGCTTGCAGTTATGAATCTCGGTGCCACCGAGTTGTTCCACTCAATCACACCGACAGTGTCAGGCTATATATATCCACGGGTCAAATTTTGGAAAACTTTCCGAACTTCCTCGCCCACGATTAGCCTGCTCTGCCTCCCTGGGTCTCCGGATCATCCTCCTCGTCGCCAGCCACCTCCTGTCGCTGGTCTCCGCCGCCGTCAACGGGATCGTCTGTGCCGTTGCCGCCGTACCAAGTTCATCGCCGAACTAGGGTATGGACTTGAACTTTGTGTTGTTCTAACTCCGATTCCCTAGCACATTGCTTTGCCATATATCTTGCCATGATTGAGATCAATCTATCCATCGAAAACACTCCTTAGTTTAGTCGTGAATTGATAAATTAGGGTTAGGTTTCCACCGAAACCATCTCGGACTGACCGAGTTGATGAAATCGGTTCCACCGATTTGGCTCAGGCCATTGCACATGTGATTCTCGGTCTGACCGATAATTGCAAATCGATGTGACCGAGTTCAGCACTTTGTGAAACCCTAGCAGTCTCGATGCCACCAAACTGTGACTCGGTCTGACCGAGTTCACTAGTTTAGGTTCCAAAAGCTGCTTCGGTATCACCGAGTTTGCAAATCGGTAGATCCGAAATGCTTTCTATGGAAAACTAAAACTAAGTTTTTAACTCATTCTTTTGCAAAAACCTCTGTACTTTGTGATGCTCATCCACTCTCCCTCATCTATAATCTATTCACAGGGTCTGCTATCAGTGTTTGCATCATGTCAGATCAGAGTGACAGTCAAAACAACTCTGAGGAGCAGGTTCACTTGAGTGAGGGCACTAGTCCCTCTAGCAGCTCAGATGATGGCAGCAGGAGCACACCAAGAAATCTTCCAAAGGCTGCCACTAGAGCAAGCAAGAAAAGAACATCAGAGTCAGAGGATGAGGACTATGTGGCTGAGGAAGAAGAAACCACCTCAAAGAGGAAAGTGCTCAAAAAGGAATATGGCACAGATGCTGCCACCAAGCCAGGGATGAAGCAAAAGGTTCCTGCCAAGAGAGCTCCAATGTCTAAAGCCAGAGCATCTACTCAAGAGACTTTGGGATCTGCACCCAAAGAGCAGGTTGTGGCAGAAAATAAAAGGAAGGAAAGGGTCAATAAGACCACTGCCAAGGTGCTTGGGAGATCGTCAATCATGAAAGACTCTAAAGAAGAGGAAGAGGAAGAGGATGCAGCACCAGCACCTAAAGCTTAGAAGCTTATGGGAGATGCCATAAGATCAGGGGCTGCTCCATCTAAGCCCAAAGGAACTCCTAATCCATCTGCTCCAAAACCCAAAACTGCACCGAAGAGGAGCACCAGGAACATCCCAGCAGCAGAGAAGAACAAGGCCCCAATGCCTGAAGTTGCAATGGAAGAAGAAGATGATTCTGTTGTCTTGAGGAAGTTGAAGCCAAAAATTCCAGACCACAATGATGCTCATCCAGTTGCAGAGAACATGAAAGTCGGGAAGGACTTTGGTCTAAGGCTATGGAGAGAGTCTGATCCATATGCCACCAGGAGAAGGACTATTGTGGACTACAGGTTCCATACAAAGGAACAGCCGGACTTCTATGAGACCATCTTGCTTGACAAGAAGCCCATAGTGTGTGACATGAGATGGGTCGATTGGTCATTCATTGCGGAAAACGAGGATCACTTCCCTGGTGTATATGACAGCTTCAAGGCTTGTGGAGTTGATGAGTTTATGGCCCAAAAGCTCACAAAATGGAATGATGAGCTCATCATGCAGTTCTACTCCACAGCTCACTTCTACCCAGATGGAAGGATTGTTTGGATGTCTGAAGGTACTAGGTACCAGTCCATGGTTGCAGAATGTGCTAAGTTGATCAATGCCCCAGAAGAGAGTGAAGATGACTTGGATGTCTATGCCAAGAAGAAGAAGGATCACAACACCATGGCACACATGTACAAGGAGATCCCATATGCTGCTCTTGAGACACACAAGTTTGGATCTGTACATTACCTTCTGTCAGGCTTGCCAACTATCAACTGGATCCTCAGGCACACTCTCTTGCCAAAGTTAGGTGATCATAAGATGATCAGAGGCCATGCAATTAACTTGCTTCACATCTTTGATGTCCCACAGAAGTTCAAAGTCATGAACCTAATAGTGGAAACCATAAAGAGGACAGCTGCAGATCAGAAGAGGAGTTGTGGGTATGCCCCCACAGATCCAGGAGCTGATCAACTCCAAGATGGGCACTAAAACATATCTGCTGGACAAGGAGCACCTGCCCATCTACCCAGACTTTGAGGACAACACTGTGGTGATGGATGAAAATGAACCATCTTCTGTGCATGCACAAGCCAAGAAGGAGGAGGCAAAGGCTGAAAAGGCTGCAAGGATGCCAACTACTGAAGAAGCATCTCAGTATCTTCTGAAGAGCAAGCAAGATCATCTTGGCTACTTGATTGCCTCCACCCTGAGGATTGAGAAGGGATTGGCTACCCTGACTCAAAACTAGGAGAGCTTGGAGAGGATCGTGGAGCATAAGTTCTATGACTTAGATGTGAAGGTCACTGAGATCCAGTCAGTCATTGAGAAACTTCAGGATGAAGTCGAGGAGAAGAAGGGCAAGACAACCACTGATGCTTTTGCTAGAGTGCCCAGAGGTCAGAGGTCTGCTGCAGTGCCTATTCCAGATACCAGAGCTACTTCATCTGCACCAGCTACAACTTCAGTGCCACCAGCTCCAGCACCTACTCCACCAGCTCCATCCACATCGACTGATGCCTTCGTTCTTGGAGTTCTGTCTACACCACCACCTGAAGACCAAGCATGAGTGTCGATCTAGCACTATGCATTTTTATGAACTTTTTGGTAACTTGTTGCCAAATGGGGAGAAAATGTATAGATCATAGGCTTTGAGAGAGAGCGTTGCTTTTTATTCTCTCTTTTTGTTTCGTGGTTAAACTTCGTTTATTTGCTTGGTTGAGATACTTTATACTTTGTGCTTGCTTAGATGATCATGTGTTTGATCATATGCTACCTTAATGCTTGTTGGATGACATTATCCTTTTATATGATCATTCATTTTGTTTGGTGATGAGTGCATGTATTTTAATTATTATCATTTTGAGCGCTCCACCAAGATGTATGTGACATGGAAGAGTAACCCATGATCCTAACTCTCTGTGCATTTGCAGTCCAAAGCAAATCTTAAACTATGCACAAATTTAGGGGGAGCTCTTGCTTTTCACATACTTCTCAAAGCGACAATATTTTTCACTCTTATTATCATTTGTCGAAGCTTTGATCTATATGTTGTCATCAATTACCAAAAGGGGGAGATTGAAAGTGCAACTATCCCTAGGTGGTTTTGGTAATTCCTAACAACATATAGCTCATTGAGCTAATGCTACTTCAAGATTAATATCTCAGGAAAGCTCAATGATTGGCATGGCATGGATGAGAAAAGTGGACCCCTCAAAATGCTAAGAACAAAGGATAGGCTCAAGCTCAAAGCTCAAGGCTCTACATTTTCTATTTTAGTGATCCAAGATCACATTGAGTCTATAGGAAAAGCCAATACTATCAAGGAGGGATGCGGTATCGCTTAATGAGGTTCTTGCTCAAAATGCTTAGTGATATGCTCCAAAGCCCTCAACTACTTTCTCACATCCACATATGACCTAAACCAAAAGTCAAACTCGGCCCCACCGATTCTTTCTATCCGGCACCACCGAGTTTCAAATGTCATAGCCACTGCCACAAACCCTAGGCAAATCGGTCTCACCGATAGGGATCTCGGTCTCACCAAGATGGGGTTGTGATCTCTCTGTTTCCCTTCGTAACGTTTCGGTCTCACTAAGATGAGCGATCGGTCCCACCGAGATTGCAATGTAAACTCTCTGTTTTCCCTTCATAACGTTTTGATCTCACCGAAATGAGCGATCGGTCCCACCGAGTTTACCTGACCAACTCTCTGGTTAGCTTATTACCAAAATCGGTCTCACCGAGTTTGTGTAATCGGTCTCACCGAGTTTACGTTATGCCCTAACCCTAATCATATCGGTCCTACCGAGTTGCATGTCGGTCCCACCAAAAACCCTAACGGTCACTAGCTTTGCTGAATCGGTCCGACCGAGTTTAACCATTCGATCCCACCGAGTTTGGAAATTTATGTGTAACAGTTAGATTTTCTGTGGAGGCTATATATACCCCTCCACCTCCTCTTCATTCGTGGAGAGAGCCATCAGAACAAACCTACACTTCCAACCTATATTTTCTGAGAGAGAATCACCTACACTTGTGTTGAGACCAAGATATTTCATTCCTACCATATGAATCTTGATCTCTGGCCTTCCCCAAGTTGCTTTCCACTCAAATCTTCTTTCCAGCAAATCCATATCCTGTGAGAGAGAGTTGAGTGTTGGGGAGACTATCATTTGAAGGACAAGAGCAAGGAGTTCATCATCAACACACCATTTGTTACTTCTTGGAGAGTGGTGTCTCCTAGATTGGCTAGGTGTCACTTGGGAGCCTCCGACAAGATTGTGGAGTTGAACCAAGGAGTTTGTAAGGGCAAGGATATCGCCTACTTTGTGAAGATCTACCGCTAGTGAGGCAAGTCCTTCGTCGGCGATGGACATGGTGGGATAGACAAGGTTGCTTCTTCGTGGACCCTTCGTGGATGGAGCCCTCCATGGACTTGCACAACCGTTACCCTTCGTGGGTTGAAGTTTCCATCAACGTGGATGTACGATAGCACCACCTATCGGAACCACGAAAAAACATCCGTGTCTCCCATTGTGGTTGAATCCTCCAAACCCTTCCCTTTACATTCTTGCAAGTTGCATGCTTTACTTTCCGCTGCTCATATACTCTTTGCATGCTTGCTTGAATTGTGTTAAGATTGCTTGACTTGTCCAAAGTTACTAAAATCTGCCAAGAACTAAAATTGGGAAAAGGCTAGATTTTTATTTGGTCAAGTAGTCTAATCACCCCCCCTCTAGACATACTTTCGATCTTACACCTATACTTGTGGGTCATCAGTAGCAACGGTAACGGTAACAGTGATAGCAGTAATTTTGTAGCAAGTGTAACAGTGATGATAGCAATAGTACCTTAGCAAGAATAATATAGGATAAATTCGTAGGCACTGGATCGGTGACTTGTTGGATGATATTCATCATGAGACAGTTATAACCTAGGGTGATACGGCACTACCTCCAGTTCATCAATATAATGTAGGCATGTATTTCGTAAATAGTCATACGTGCTTATGGAAAGAACTTGCATGACATCTTTGAAGGAAATATGCCCTAGAGGCAATAATAAAGTTTTTATGTATTTCCTTATTTCATGATAAATGTTTATTATTCATGCTAGAATTGTATTAACCGGAAACATAATATATGTGTGAATACATAGACAAACATAGTATCACTAGTATGCCTCTACTTGACTAGCTCATTGATCAAAGATGGTTAAGTTTCCTAACCATAGACATGAGTTGTTACTTGATCAATGGGATCACATCATTAGGAGAATGATGTGATTGACTTGACCCATTCCGTTAGCTTAGCACTTGATCGTTTGTTTACTGCTATTGCTTTCTTCATGACTTATACATGTTCTTATGACTATGAGATAATGCAACTCCCGAATACCGGAGGAACACTTTGTGTGCTACCAAACTTCACAACGTAACTGGGTGATTATAAAGGTGCTCTACAGGTGTCTCCGATGGTACTTGTTGAGTTGGCATAGATCAAGATTAGGATTTGTCACTCCGATTATCGGAGAGGTATCTCTAGGCCCTCTCGGTAATACACATCACTATAAGCTTTGCAAGCATGATAACTAATGAGTTAGTTATTGGGTGATGTATTATGGAACGAGTAAAGAGACTTGCCGGTAACGAGATTGAACTAGGTATTGGATACCGACGATCAAATCTAGGGCAAGTAACGTACCGATGACAAAGAGAACAACGTATAGTGTTGTGCGGTTTGACCGATAAAGATCTTCGTAGAATATGTAGGAACCAATATGAGAATCCAGGTTCCGCTATTGGTTATTGACCGGAGACATGTCTCAGTCATGTCTACATAGTTCTCGAACCCTTAGGGTCCGCACGCTTAAAGTTCGATGACGGTTATATTATGAGTTTATGTGTTTTGATGTACCGAAGGAAGTTCAGAGTCACGGATGTGATCACCAACGTGACGAGGAGTCTCAATGGTTGAGACATAAAGATTGATATATTGGAAGCCTATATTTGGATATCGGAAGTGTTCCGGGTGAAATCGGGATTTTACCGGAGTACCAGGGGTTACCGGAACCCCGCGGGGGTTTAATGGGCCAAGATGGGCCTTAGTGGAGAAGAGGAGGGGTGGCCAGCGCAGGCCACGCTCCCCCTCTCCCTCTAGTCCGAATTGGACAAGGAGGGGGCGGCGCCCCCCTTTCCTTCCTATCTCCTTCCTCCTTCCCCCTTCTCCTACTCCAACTAGGATGGGAGTAGGACTCCTCCCTGGCGCGCCTCCTCCTGGCCGACCGCCTCTCCCCCTTGCTCCTTTATATACGGGGGTAGGGGCACCTCTAGACACACAAGTTGGTCACAAAGATCTCTCCCAGCCATGCGCGGTGCCCCCTCCACCATAATCCACCTCGGTAATACTGTAGCGGCGTTTAGGCGAAGCCCTGCTGCGGTAGCTTCATCAACATCTTCACCATGCCGTCATGCTGACGAAACTCTTCCCCGAGCTCTACTGGATCATGAGTTCGCGGGACGTCACCGAGCTGAACGTGTGTTGAACGCGAAGGTGCCGTATGGTCGGTACTGAGGATCGGTCGATCGTGAAGGCGTATGACTACATCAACCGCGTTGTCATAACGCTTCCGCTTAACGATCTACGAGGGTACGTGGTCAACACTGTCCCCTCTTGTTGCTATGCATCACCATGATCCTGCGTGTGCGTAGGAATTTTTTTGAAATTACTATGTTCCCCAACAGTGGCATCCGAGCCTGGGTTTATGCGTTGATGTTATTTGCACGAGTAGAACACAAGTGAGTTGTGGGCGATACAAGTCATACTGCTTACCAGCATGTCATACTTTGGTTCGGTGGTATTGTTGGATGAAGCGGCCCAGACCGACATTACACGTACGCTTACGCGAGACTAGTTCTACCGACATGCTTTGCACACAGGTGGCTGGCGGGTGTCAGTTTCTCCAACTTTAGTTGAACCGAGTGTGGCTACGCCCGGTCCTTGAGAAGGTTAAAACGGCACCAACTTGACGAACTATCGTTGTGGTTTTGATGCGTAGGTAAGAACGGTTCTTGCTCATCCCGTAGCAGCCACGTAAAACTTGCAACAACAAAGTAGAGGATGTCTAACTTGTTTTTGCAGGGCATGTTGTGATGTGATATGGTCAAGACATGATGCTATATTTATTGTATGAGATGATCATGTTTTGTAACAGAGTTATCGGCAACTGGAAGGAGCCATATGGTTGTCGCTTTATTGTATGCAATTCAATTGCCCTATAATTGGTTTACCTTATCACTAAGCGGTAGCGATAGTCGTAGAAGCAATAGTTGGGGAGACGACAATGATGCTATGATGGAGATCAAGGTGTCGCCCCGGTGACGATGATGATCATGATGGTGCTTCGGAGATGGAGATCACAAGCACAAGATGATGATGGCCATATCATATCACTTATATTGATTGCATGTGATGTGTTTATCCTTTATGCATCTTATTCTGCTTTGTTTGACGGTAGCATTATAAGATGATCTCTCACTAAATTTCAAGATAAAAGTGTTCTCCCTGAGTACGCACCGTCGCCAAAGTTCGTCGTGCCGAGACACCATGTGATGATTGATGTCTACTACACAACCTTCTTCTTGTAGACGTTGTTGGGCCTCCAAGTGCAGAGGTTTGTAGGATAGTAGCAAATTTCCCTCAAGTGGATGACCTAAGGTTTATCAATCCGTAGGAGGCGTAGGATGAAGATGGTCTCTCTCAAGCAACCCTACAACCAAATAACAAAGAGTCTCTTGTGTCCCCAACACACCCAATACAGTGGTAAATTGTATAGGTGCACTAGTTCGGCGAAGAGATGGTGACACAAGTGGTATATGGATGGTAGATAAAGGTTTTGTAATCTGAAAATATAAAAACAGCAAGGTAACTAATGATAAAAGTGAGCATAAACAGTATTGCAATGCTAGGAAACAAGGCCTAGGGTTCATACTTTCACTAGTGCAAGTGCTCTCAACAATAATAACATAATTGGATCACATAACTATCCCTCAACATGCAACAAAGAGTCACTCCAAAGTCACTAATAGCGGAGAACAAACGAAGAGATTATGGTAGGGTACGAAACCACCTCAAAGTTATTCTTTCTGATCGATCTATTCAAGAATCCGTAGTAAAATAACATGAAGCTATTCTTTCTGTTCAATCTATCCTAGAGTTCATACTAGAATAACACCTTAAGACACAAATCAATCAAGACCCTAATGTCACCTAGATACTCCAATGTCACCTCAAGTATCCGTGGGTATGATTATACGATATGCATCACACAATCTCATATTCATCTATTCAAACCAACACAAAGTACTTCAAAGAGTGCCCCAAAGTTTCTACCGGAGAGTCAAGACGAAAAGGTGTCACTACAAAAAAAATACACTTCCGTGATGATACGTGTTTGTCACAGTAGGTCGCGTTTTCTGTCATGCATGTACATCCATGACGATTTTATGACAGAATCAAGATAGTCATACATGTGCTGTCGTAGAAGTGTTCCATGACATTACCAAAATTATCATCACGGAAGTGTCCACTTCCATGACGATAAATCACGCGTCACAGAAGTGCTTTCGTCAAGGGTGACCGACACGTGGCATGCACCGTAACGGAACGTCATTAAGCTATCGGGTCAGGTTTTGGATCCGATAACCCGTTAATAGCCCCGACCAATGGGGATTTTCCACGTGTAAAATCATCATTGGCTGGAGGAAACACGCGTCGGCTCATCGCTGGGACAGATGTCATCAACTCATTGGACAGAAGGCGCCTATGATATGTCGACACGTGGCACGGCCCAACAGAGGCCCATTCCTGTGAAAAGGCCGGCCCGTTTGACTTGGTCAAAAGGTGGCGGGCCGGCCCATGGAAAGCCTGTTAACGGCCTGTTCGCATATAGCCCATTTACAGCCCGCTAACCCAAGGCCCGTTACGCCCTATTCGAATTAGGCCCAGTAGCGTCATCTGGGCCATCCAATATGATTCCAGCCCGTTTTCACTTCTGGCCCATGTATGGCCCATGACGTCTTTCGGCCCATATGAGGCCCTATGTAACTCTTGGCCTATTAACGGCCCGTGGTGAAACTGGCCCGTAATGAACAGTGTATCACTTTACACCCATTAACGGCCCGTGGTGAAACTGGCCCGTAAAGAACAGTGTATCACTTTATACCCATTAACGGCCCGTTATTCCGTTGGGCCGTTTCCAGCCCATGTTATCTTTCGGCCTTCTCAGAGCCCATTTATTCTTGGGCTATTTTCCAGCATTCGTTTACTTACGGCCCGTTACTGTCATTTTCTGCTTGTGGGCCAAATTCAGCCCGTGGTTACAGTCGGCCCGTTTGTGGTCCGTTAATACGTTGGGCCGTTTTCATAGCGTCATCAAATACGGCCTATTAACGATGGCCCGTTATGGTCGGCCCATGAACGGACGATTCCAACTCTAGCCCGTTTACGGCCAGAATGCGGTCTGTTTGGCCCATGTTTGGCCAATCGATCATACGGCCCGTATAAGGCCCATTGATGATACGGCCCGTAGAAGGCCCATTGTTTCTACGGCCCGTAGAAGGCCCATTGTTTCTACGGCCCGTAGAAGGCCCACTGTTTCTACGGCCCGTAGAAGGCCCACTGTTTATACGGCCCGTAGAAGGCCCACTGTTTCTACGGCCCGTAGGAGGCCCAGTGTCACTACAGTAAATATTAGCCCATGGTTATTGTGGCCTAGTTTTAAAAAATAGGTTATTGCAGCCACTAGCAAACCGCAGAAAAAGAACTGCACTGACTACAAGCAAACAAATAAACAAGACAACAAGGAAATAAATAAGCAAGCAACTTACACTAGGCTATCACGGCTATTACACATATTACATCCACTGGGCATCAAAGTTCGCCACCAGTGCAAATATAGGGAACACAGCAGCATATAAACGCCGCAGCAAAACAAGTCCAGAACTGAAACCACTTCAGAAGAGCTCAAGAAACAATATCCTGGGTACCCATAATGCTGGCAAGATGCTTAGCAAGCTTATTAACTTTCTCTTGTTTGGCGCTTAAGTCCTCCAGCGCTTGCTGTTGCACCAGAAAGTATGCATCTGAATTCTGCAGGGACTTCCTCAGTCCTTCGGCTTCCTGTCGCATAACATCTGATCGATGTCTTTCAACTTGAAGTTGAGACTCAAGAAGCCGAACTGATTCAGGCAACGAGTTCGAAGAGCTGGTGCCAGCAGTGGTAGCCAGTAACTCGAACACTACATCAAGACAGGACTTTGGGGTTGTCTCAGTGTCTTCAATATAGTTTTTATCAGCTTTCTTGGAGACCAACAGGGATGTCTCACTATCTTGAACCTTATCTGCATTACTTCCTTTACCATTGCATAACAGGGTACTCTTCTCCAATATTTTATCCGCGTTCTAAAAGAGAAACAAACAAACACATCTCAGGTTTACAATGTAGTATATGAAACTCATTTTGGTAAACCAGTTCAGTAGTAAGGTGGACAGGATAACAGCATGAAACAAACATATATCTATGTAGTATGGTCACTGTATGGTCTATATCATTCTAGTTTATGTTGCCAAATCAAGATAGATACAGTTCGAATCATATCTATTTAAGACAAAGCAGCATAGACAGAATATAAGTGTGGGAAACTACACAGCAATAACAACACTTGTAATGTGCATGGCATGAGAACATAACTGTTTATTCAATTGAAACTGAAATCAACATAGAGCAAGTTACAACAGCAAACAGCCAAACACGTTGAAGAAACAGGTTTAAAACATACCTGTTGCGCCATTGGAGTTTCAATTGCATCCTTCAAATTTGAAATTAGTTGGTATCAGTAAATACAGTGATGCAAGAGCAAAGTAGTATGAACCATAGCTACGGAACCTGACCTGAGAACAATTCTTCTTCTGCTTTAAGCGTTGACTTCGGGTTCGGAGTGGTGGTCCTCGTGATTTGGGCACTGCAGTTGCCTTACTAACTGCTCGTGTTTGGGTGCTCTGTGGTGGAGACGGTGCTGTGTCAACGGGAACTGGGTGTCTATCTGCTGGGGTTGGGGTTAGAAGGGGTGTAGCTGGTTCTCTGTCCAACTGGGTAGGGGTACAATCTGCATGAGTGTGGGTTATGTGTGGTGGGGCTGGTTCTTGGGCAAGTACAACCGTGGTTCTATCTGCATCGACAGGTAGCACGATCTTTTCTGAAGACCGTGTTTTTACTCCCACAGATACTGCCATCACTCCCTCCAATTGAAATGGCTGATAAACAAGAAAAGTAATTGAATGTACAGACATTGTAAGATAGACAGGTGCAATGGATAGTAGGGAAGAAAACAGGGCATGAAATAATTCACATTTATGTTGTCTAAGCAAACAGAATAGCAGGACATAATTTCACATATATGATGGCTAATTAAACAGGATAGCATGACACAATTTCACATGTATGATGGCTAACTAAACAGGATAGAATGACATACTTCAAAATATGATGACTATGTAAACAGGATGACATGATATAACTATACGATGTGTCTATTAAAGTGGTTGGCATGCCATAAATCACAAACATGCCGTCGATGGAAACATGATGGCATGATATAATTCACGGATAGAATGACATAATTTAAAATATGATGACTATGTAAACAGGATGAGATGATATAACTATATTATGTCTTTAGAAAATGGGTTGGCATGCCATAATTCAGATACATGCTGTCTATGTAAACATCATGGCATGACATAATTCAAATATATGATTTATATACTAAGGAAGTGAGCAGAGGGCAATCGCATATATGATGTGTCAACTAAGGAGATGGCATTCAATATTGTGTATATGATGTAAAAACTAAGCATTGCAATACAACATATGCATTATATGAGTAATATAACCCTGCCAAGTTTGAGCATACACCTCAGGGGGATAATAGGACTGGTCATCTGCCTCTGAATCCTCCTCTGAAGAGCTATCTGTAACCAGCAAGATATCTGCTTCAGCAGGTAGCATTGTCTGCTCTGAAGACCTTGTTTTCACTCCAGATTTCTCCATCACCAATTCAAATGGCTGATGCACAGGAAGAGCAGTTGAATATACAAACATTGTCGACAAAAGCAATGAGAAATACAAAAAAAGGACGGCATGATATAATTCACATATATGACGCTTGCCTAAACAGCATGGCATTGCATAATTCACATACATAATGCCTTGCAACAAGATAACATTGCATAATTCACATATATAATGTCTTGCAACAAGATGGCATTGCATAATTCACATATATGGTAATTAGACACTAAACAGGTGGCATTCACACAAAGCATGTCTAAACTAAGCAAATGACATAGCAATGCAAGATACCATACGCACGATATGAGCAACATAACCCTGCCAAGTTAGGGCATGCACCTCGGGGGGGGGAATATGACTGGTCATCTGTCTCTGAATCCTCCTCTGAGGAGCTATCGGTAACCAGCAAGACATGCGCTTCGTCAGATAGCATTGTCTGCTCTGAAGACCTTGTTTCCACTCCAGATTTTTCCATGACCGTGCCGAATGGCTGATGCACAGGAAGAGTAATTGAATGTACTAAAATTGTTGACAAATTTAACACGTAATAAAAAATGATGGCATGATATAATTCACATATAAGATGACTGGCTAACCAGGGTGGCATTGCAAAATTCACATATATGATGCCTGGCTAGACAAGATGGCATTGCATGATTCACATATACGATAAAGAAACTAAACAGATGGCATTGACACAAAGCATGTCTAAACTAAGCAGATGACATCTTTAATGTATACAGTAAGCAATGCAAGGCACCATATGCATGATATTACCAACATCAGCATGCCAAGTTAGAGCGAAGACCTCATGGGGTAAATAGGAGTGGTCTTCTCCTTCTGAATCCCCCTCAGAACAGTTATCTTCCTCTTGATTACGATCCGAAATGGGTGGAGGGGGGCTGCCTTTGCGCCCACCATGGAACGACGTCTGCATGAAATTTTATTGCCACGCAAGGCTCGTCTCTTTTGCTCTACATGATCAGTTCCATTGTGTACAATAACTGGCATGCATAGGAATAAAACATAGTGAGATTATGTAAGGAGTGCATGCACAAATCCAGAGTGATGGTAGCAAACTGTGGATAGACCCAAAACCAATGATAGCAGGCAGATAATAGCTTTAGTTAAAAAATACAGATAATGGCTCCTTTAATGTTTGTTTGCACCCAACATGAAACTCATAGTAGACACCGGAGATTAACCAGATAGTAGACAGATAGTACTGATTGCTGCCCCAATATGTACCCCACAACCATTTAAAAACTCAAGTTTCAGCATTAGTTTGGACCTGACTCGGAGTCTAATAGGTGAACACGACGATAATGTAGCATGTCATCATATTAAGCGACGCATAACGTAAGCAGACACGGAAGAGTGCGACCTCTCTTGCGGACCCGTGTAGTCCTCAAGGTCATCTGCTCAGTTGATGATGGTAATGCAGTTGCCGTGGCTGCCGGCGGCGGGGAAGAAGATCTGAGGCGGCGAAAGACAGTCTGGAGAGCGGATCCCTGCTGTGGTGAACCCTTCCGTCGTTGGAGCAGCTGAGCTGGGGTGGAACACAGCGCCGCAGGAGCAGGACAAACCACACAAGGTTTTCTTTGACACATATCTGTAACAGAAGTAATTGAGTAAGGGCTTGTTTGAATTTGAGGATTCTAACAATGCAGGGATAGGAAATAGACAGGAATAGGATAGGAATGCACGTGCAAAACAGAGAATTTAAAAACACAGGATTTCTGCCAATCTGGGTGTTTGATTCACAACAATTGGAAGATCACAGGATGCAAAAAAGCATGGTGAGATTAAGTCAAACCACAAGAAAATGTACGGTTATAATGCTATTATGCTACTATCTCTTAGTCTTGTGCTTGATGAATAGGAATATGAAAAGGAGGAGAAGTGGAAATTAGAATTCCTACGGTTTTTCTTTCAAGGAGACACTAAAGGAACAAATCCTACAGTTTTCCTTTGCTCCATTCCTTTGCACCAAATTCATGAAAAGTAGTACCATAGGAAACTTTCCAATTCCGATGTTTTTCATTCACTTTTCCTTTCAAGCACTGGCGATTCTAGTAGGCAGGCTTGAGCAAGGAAAATCCTACACTAAAAAATGTTTTTGTGCTACTTCTATTACTTTGGACCCAGGCCACTGCCATACTAGCTCAACTCCCAGGCCCATCGACAAATGCACAGCTCAAACGCGCAGAGATAAATAATGATGGCGTTCAAGAGAGTCCATCACGGATAGCTAAGTTGCCTGGTACCTCACTGCTTGTCATATAGTAGGATAAAATAATCGTATTTCCCGTTACTACGAGTGCTCAGTGGACAATATATATAACATGTAGAGTAAAAAAGAGATGCAACAAGTGTACAACCTCTTTGGCGAAGCCATGTCGATCTCAGCGTGATTGGGTTGGCCGGTGAGGATGCTCCGGCTGACTTGGCTGTTGGAGGAGGGGAAGAAGATCTTAGGCGTCTGGAGATGGAGCCCGAGGTACTGCTCCGCTGTGATGGAGGGTTTCGTCGTTGGAGCAGCTCCGGTGAGTTGTACGACGCCGAGGCTGAAGCAGGACAAGAGAGACAACGAACAACGTTAACCTGAGTGGAATTCTAATAGCATCTCCAATACATGACGTAAAATACATAACCACAAAGTGCTAGATGTAAAATACATCAGCCGCTCATCTCTGAACTTAACTGTCGAAACTGAATTTAACTGTCGAAACTGAACTTAACTGTCGAAACAGAACTTAATTGTCGAAACTGAATTTTGCTGTCGAAACTAAATTTTGCTGTCGAAACTGAACGCACTAGCAAGGTGAGGCTACACGTGGGTCGACTGACTTTTTCATCTCTGGTCAGTCGATTTTGCAGCCGTTGGATACGAAATCAAGGGTCTGTGGTTCATCTTCAACCTCCACCCCCCCTGAGCCGCCAGCCACCACCGGCCAAACAGCAGCCCCCCGCCGCCCGCGGCCGGCGGTGCACCGCCCCGCCCACCTTGAAAACACTCCCGACCGTCGGTCCGCTGCCGCCCCGGCCATCCCTCTAGGCCCCCCGTGCCGAGCTTTTTCTCCGGCGATCCCCACGCCACCGCCCCGCCACCGTCGGCGACCACCGCCCCCATCCTGAACCCTAAGATAGATAGTGGGGTACCTCTCCGGCGAGCCCCCCTCCCCACTGCGGCTGGTTCTTCCTTCACCCCGGCGAGCCCCCCCCTGAAAATTGACTGACCCAAAAGTCGATTCAGTCGACTGAAGTGTAGCTAAATCGGAGCAGCATCGCAAGCAAGAGCGAGAGCAGCAGCGCGAGCAAGAGCAGACCAGGCAGGGGACCGAGAGCAAGAGCAGAGCAGCAACGCGAGCGAGAGCTAAAGCAGCAGCAGCTCCTACTGATGTGGACGTCGCCACCGAGGGAGCGACACCGTGGAGGAAGTGGCCAACGACACCGCCATGGATGGAGCCGCGCCGTGTCGGCTTGGGACCGAGCGCCGGCAGCACCATGAGATCGAATCAAGAAGAAAATGCGGCGATTAGTGTACAACCTCTTTGGTGGCGCCGATTAGGCCGCAGCTTCATCCGAGGAAACGGTGATGATGATGCTCTTCCGGTGGTGCAGGTGAAGACGGCGGTGTGGGAATGGAGGTGGCGCGAAAGACGAGGGCAACGTCGGGGCAGCTCCTTGGAGGTGGAGGACAGGGTGGCTGAACCGGCGGGACGATGAGATCGACGACGGATCCTCATCCGGTACGGTGGATGAGGGACGTCGAGGTGTTGCTGTGGACGACATCGTCGGGGAAGAGGCTCCGGCTGGGTGGCGGACGGAGCAGGGTGTGGGGTTTCGTCGCGGGTTTTCGCGGCCTCGGTGTACGAATGGGTGGGCGGATGGGATGGCAGTGGGGAACCATGGCTTAGAGACGCGCTTGTCCGAAATGTGGGGTAAGTTACGAAAGTACCCCCACCGATTTGAGGCGGTTCTTTCGGTTCAGGGGTACCACGGGCATTTCGCGTGTCGGGATTTCACAGGAGGTGGGAGTTTTCGCGCGCGTTGTAATTTCGGAATAGCAAGGCGCGGGTTGAGATGGAGGGAGTTGTCGGAGCACAACGAGACAAAGATATATCTTAAATATTTCGGGCTAACAAGGCGCGGGTTGAAGAGGCGGGAGTTTCGCAGCACGATAGACAGAGACGCTAGCTTGAATTTTCGGCATAACAAGGCGCGGCTTGAAATTTCGGAAGAACAAGCTTAACGTGTACCCAAAAAAAGACAATTTGCACCTCAACACGCACAACACACACACAAACACCATTTAGACTAGAGTAAGGTACACGTGCATTGCACGCATGAGATTTGGCAACCAAATTATGAATAAATACCACATTATAGCATGCAAGCTTTGAGTCATATATGCATGATGTAGATGTTCGTTTAATTCTTATAGTTCATTTCATTCAAAATCATCTAGTTTTTATAAGAAAGCTAATCTATTTTAAGATTCATGGAATTGTGCGTCGTAAGACATAAAGTAAAAACAAATAATGGCAAATCATGTAGAAAAACATTTGGGCAATTCTGATACGGAAGATTCTAGAACAAATAAGAAGTGCTTGTGTTTTGATGTTTGTGCATTATGCTTAAGTTCAACCATGGAGTCTTCTAGATTATACATGTGGCGAAATCTGGTGGAATCTAGATGATATCCAACGGCCAGTAGTGCTCAAATTTGCCATCTTTGGACCATCGGATTCGCCTCATCCAACGACCATCTTTCAAAGTTAAAGTTACCCGCACACAATATAAAAAAATATAAATATATAATATATATAGGGGTATAGATATAGATATGTGATGCGAAAGCCGCCCATCATCTCCAATTAGAATAGTGTGTCCATGCACGGATGCGACGTGGCCAAATGATGTCTGCCATCGGTATCTCAAATTCAAATCAGTCTGACCTTGTTCAATGTGTATACATTACAACATGCTCGTTTCCAAACCACACCGCGCAGATCTCCGTTATATTCATGCATGCATGGGTTTCAAACATCAGGATCTCTTATTCAAATATTTGAATTGAACTTTACATTGATTATGACCTCACCTATTCTTTTACACCCACACAGTAGTCTTCTCTTTATAATTGTACCACTAACTTTCTCTCGTGCATGCATGCACACACACTACCAGTCGGCATTATCCATCGCACGCATGCAATCTTTTTCTTCAGGTCGGTCTCCCATGAAGGCACACACCCACACACATCCCCCTCTCCACATATCGGGCATTCTTTATCTCTCATGCGTGCATGCGCAACGATCGATGTTCCTCTATGTATGTGTATATAGCTAGGTCTTTCATGGTTTTCCACACAAACCGATCAATCGATATATCCAGTGAGGTCTCACCCTCTTTCCCGCGTCCACATCGATCAATCTATACCTCTCTATATAGGATTAACATATATAGCTAATACACCCACATTAATTATATATCCAACGTCCCCCTCTCATCATCCATGCCTTCCGCTTCATCTCTCAGACGCGTGCACAATGGCGAAGACAGGGGGCAGTAAGGGCCCTGCCCCCCTCCCCCCCTAACATCACTATATATCGAGGCTAATATGAATGTGATCATTAGACAATTGCTGCTAAAAATGGTTTAAGTTCATGAATTGACCCTCCTCGTAAAGGATTAGCAATGCTTGGCCCCCTAGCTCATTTATTTTTCATGGCTCCGCCACTGCGCGCAACAGCGCACGTGTTCGCCCCCTCTCTCTAAATATCGATCTCGCACTTGTGCATTCCTTCATAGTCTCCCTCCACTCGGCCCCTCGCACCATCTTCTAGCCCCCCACCGGATTTTGCCACATGTACAATCTAGCAGACTCCATGGTTGAACTTAAGCATAATGCACAAACCTCAAAACAACAGTGGTTCTCTTTTGTTCTAGAATCTTCCGTATCATAACTGCCCAAACTTTTTTCTAGTTGAATTGCCATTATTTGTTTTTACTTTATGCTTTACAACACACAATTCCATGAATCATAAAATAGATTAAGGGCTTCTTTGATTCAAAGGATTCTCAAAGGAATTTTGGAGGATTCTAATCATTAGGAATTTTTCCTATCTTGGTTGTTTGATTCGTAGGATTGTAAACCATAGGAATTTTTCCATATGATTCATTTGCACTAGATTTCATAGGAAACATCCCATCCACTCAAACCTCTTTGAAAGAATTCTGTGTTTTTTCTATGCACAATCAAACACTCGTACAATCCTGTAGGATTCAAGACGACATTCCACTATAATCCCATGTTTTTCCTATTCCCGTGTTCTTAGCTTTTTTATAAAAACTAATTGATTTTGAATGAGATGAACTATAAGAATTAAATGAAGGGCTACATCAGGCATATATGACTCAGAGCTTACATGCTATAGTGTGGTATTTATTCATAATTTTGTTGCAAAATCTGATCCGTGCAATGCACGTGTACCTTACTAGTACTTCGAGTATGTGCAAAACACGTAAATTAGAATACCAATGGCATGCTACACAGTGTCTCTCTTACAGTTCATGAAGCCACATGGCACATGTGGAGGCGTTGTCGCGACCTCCTTGCGTGGATTGATCACAGTGACGTGCTGCTGGTTCCAGAAGAATGTACTTGTCCTCCCTGAGCCATAATGGCGGTACATGCACGAAGCGAAGATGTGCACGCACGCCATGCACGCACTCATTCCCTCGCACGCACACACGGGTACACACGCGGATGCAATTTTGTACCAAGATCCACCCCATGTGATAATTTGACGCGTGTAAAGTCGTTCACTTCATTGATGGTCAATTAATACAGCGCATGCAAATTGAGTGGACGTGAGGGCGGAAGAAAGACATTATTACTCCACTGCACGCATGCAAATAGTTAAATCATGGGTTGCTAGTAGTACTTCCATTGGTCTCCTTCGTATTTTGTGCTAAATTTTTACAGTAACATAATATTTACGCATTTGAGCAGTGTAGTACTTGAAATTTATGTTCCGCTAAACTCATCTGGAGCCGTTTTGGGCCTCGAAACCAAAACCATCAATTAATCTTTACCTTGTTCCCATCACATTCGAAAGCCTGCTCACACCTACTAGTACGTACCAAACCTGAATGTGTTCCCACTATGCAGGTATTAGTACCAGTGCTAGTACTTAGGTTATAAAAAGGGGAACTACCTAACCAAAAATTACTCTACCTTTCCTCCTCATAAGTGCTTCTTCTTCGTCATTCGTTGCCATGGCCGGTGAGCAGAGCTCTAGGTCGAGAACTACTCATAACAAGGGAGCGGCAACCAAGGCTGCGGAAAAAAAGAGGGCTCGCCGCCACGTAGAGACCTCGAAAGATCTCTCATGGGCAGGCGATGGCTCCCAGGAGCGCCTAGCCGCGGAGGCGAACATGCCAAGCCGACGGAGCTGGAGTCGTTATCCCTCGACGGCATGCCCGATCAGCTCAATAAGCACCTCAATAAGCAGAAGGAGTTCATCCCAGGCTTGATGGAGTTGCTGAAGGAGAGCCTCGACGACATGCTCACTGAGCTCAATCAGCAGGGGGAGTTGACCGCCGGCTTGGTGATGCTGCTAAAGAAGAGCATTGCCTTGGAGAAGAAGGCGACCGGCGAATTCCTGCGACTTCAGGAGGACAAGGTGAAGCTCTGCCATGAGATCAACCTGTTGAAGGAGAAGAACGCCGGCTGGAAGAAGCTGCATGAGAATAGTAGTTCCTCGATGAAGATGCTGCAGGCCCTCGTCATGGAACAGAAGGAGGAGTTGGCGAAGCTCCGCATCAAGCACCCGGCTGCTGTCAAGGTACGTAATGCGGCCGTGGAACAGATGATGAAGGCTTGTGTCGAGAAATCTCGCGTCATGGACGGAATGAAGAAGATGGCGGAGGAGACGCGCAAGGAGATGGAGGTCGTGGAGGCGATGAAGAAGCAGTTACGACTCCGTGGCGAATTAGATCATTTGGGGTGATAATCTTCCTTCTTCTTTTGCTCATGTGTTTCATCTTTTGCTTCGGGTGTTTCGCCGCACGTGTCACGTTCTTTGTGAGGCATGAATAGAACAATGGTTTTTTGAGGGAATGAATAGAACAATGCTAACAATGAGATGACTAGCAAATTAGATCATTTTTTATCGCCATATGGCACTGGGCTGCCGTGTTTCGTGCTCCTCTGTCGCAGTACTACTCCAGTGGAAAACTTGAGTATACCGCACGGTTCTTTGCTCCTCCTCGATCAGGTCGTCGGCGCATTTATACGAGTAGTCAAATCACAAGGCCCCGCCTTCCAGCAGTAATGAGCCGTCAAATCACAAAGGCCCTCGCCTCTTGTGAAACCGACCAAGCTAGACTGCCCCGCCCTCTAGCCTTTTACAAAATGTATACTTTTGTACAGCAGTAGTATCGATGGATTGCGCCATGGAGCAAAACTTGAAATTAAAAAAAGGTGGTACATATAGAGAGTGCTCGTCGCCAAATTATGCATATAGTATTATTAAAAAGGCTAGTCACAATAATGGTGTCCAGCACAACCCACCCCTCAAATAAAACTAAGAGGGTGCTTGGATACGTTTTAGTCCCATGACTAAAAGTAGTGGGACTAAAACATGCTAGCCTCACCCATGCTTGGATCCAAATACTAAAAAGGCTAAAATCAAGTTAATGAGCATTTATTATCCTCCAAACCCTCCAATCCAGAACTCGCCTGTGTTAAAGGAGAGGAGTTAAATGAGTAGAGAGAGGACTAATCCACATTTTAGTAGGGGTACCCCTGACTAAAAAAAATTAGTCTCAAGACTAGTTTTAGCCCCTCTTTAGTCAGGGGTGCTTGGAACTTTAGCCTCTTAAAGAGACTATTTTTAGTAAGACTAAAATAAGTCCCTTGGATCCAAGCACCCTCTAAGCATCCTGGAATTCTTTGACAAAACTAAGCACCCTGAAATTCTTTGACAACTAAACTACTGTCTATATGATGTTGGCCATATATATTGTACGTATATAATGTGAAGAAACGAGTGGTAGTACTATACCAACTAAAAGATGAAATGTAAGAAATACTAGTATGTACGTATTGAAGAGTTAAAGTAACAAGAAGAAACATAACATAGTTCTGCTGGGGGCTCAGCACAACACACCCCTCAAATTAAATTAAGCACACCTGAAATTAAACTTTGCAACTATTCCGGTAGACACTACATTAGAACCACCATGAGCAACAACACTGCCACCTTACTCGGAGTCCTCGTCCACGTCCTCGACTTCGTCCTTGTCCCTCTTCCTCTTGGTCGATACTTCTTTGCTTGAACCGCACACTTGGCTGTTGCTCTTCATCCAACCCTTGTAGATGTTGAAGCAAAGGTAGCCATCCATTGCAGTGTAGTGGATGTGGTCTATATCTAGTACATTCCGCTGACATGCATGACGATGAAACGTGTATGGAGGTTTCTCTAGTTTACCGTACGAAGGATGAACCATGGCTCCTGCCAGGGTCAGCATTAAAGGCTGATGAGAGGACACCAGCCGATTCTTCTGGAGGTCGAAGGTGTTGCCTACAACGAGGCCTATCCGACGCAGGACTTCTTTGTCGTTACCAAAGTCTACAGTACCGAATTTGACTAGGTTTCTCTCGAGGAAGTCCTTAAAATCCTGGCACTCAATGTCGACATGGCATATGTGGTAGACCAAGCATAAGTCATGCACGCAAACCTGGATCACGGCGGGCTTCTTCCTCTCTTTGTCCTTTAGATCCTTCTCTTGCCCCAGGACTGTGGTGTACTCAACATCTAGCCCAGCGACCCACTCATCATCTGAGTCTTCGAACATGCGTCTGAAGCGAGAAAGGCATCCTTTGACCGCCACGGAAGAACGGGTGTAGATGACATCAAAGTCATCGCCGGTGATGGTTCTAACCTTGTACTCACTGCCGATCATGGAGATTTGGGACGCCATGGATTTGGGAGGAGGGTTAGGATTAGTGGAACTGCCGTAATGTGAATGGACGGGACGACTAGGAGCGAACCGTTGTAGTATTGAAGGACGTGCGGGGACGAGTAGGAGCGGCAATAATTAATTGAATCGTCTCGCCTCCCTCCGCATGCAGCTGCATGCAAGCCTCACGCGCACATCCCTAGTGCATGCTACGGCTGGGTATTTATTTCTCCCAATTAGCGTACGCAACGAGCAGCGGAATCAGTGTAATATGTGGTGATTTAATTACAGCGGGACTAATAAAAATGGGACGTGGCTTGCTGGCTAATAGGTTGACCATGATTTTCGCACATAAAATATATGTTATATGTTGCAAAAATAATATAATTTGAAAGTACATTCAGATACGAACCAAACGATGCAATTTTTTATGACATGCATTCACATTTTGCTTGTCAAATACATTACGTGGTCAAACTTTGACCCAAAATATGCAAAACAACAAAAAAATACTTCAAAGACCAGCGCCGCTCTTCCGCTCTTCTCCTCTTAAACCACCGCCGCTCCTCTCCTATTCCAATCTAAATGCAGCGCCGCTCCTCTCCTCTTCCATTTCAAAACCACCGCCCCTCCTCTCCTGTTCTAGTCCAAAACCAGCGTCGCTCCTCTCCCATTCTAATCCAAAACCAGCGCTGCTCCTCTCCTCTTCCATTCAAAAACCACCGCCGGTGAGTGAAGGTGTTGTGGAGAAGTAGATCGATGGAGGAGTACAACCGATACGTGAGGATCGCAGACGGTGACCCTGTGAAGCTAGCTAGGATGTTGGAGATACAGTCTTGGTTTGATAACAAGGACCAACTAGCGGCGACGGTGACATCCATGGCCAAATATCTACAACAGAGCGAAAAGGCGGCGATACTCCTGGAGGGAGTCGCGCCGGAATACATAGAGCTGCTCCTCTGGGCCATGGAGCAAACAGATTCACCGAATGCGATCGTGAGGGAGCAGTGGTGGGTGTATTGATCCCAGATGGAGCATCCACCAGAGATTGAAGGATCGAGCATCTACAAGGTGCCGTTTGTGAGGGTGTCCTGCCAAAGCGAGCCAATGGAGTCTTCGTCGACCGAACCCAACTGCAAGAGGAGAAAAGCAGTTGGCCCGACAACGCTTCCCCGCCATCATCTCCCTCGCCGTTCACATCGTCTCACGGGGCGGCTGTCTACCGCCGAGGAATAGGAGGGGGCTGCCCCCCAGCCCAATAGTCAGGCAGGTTGTGAATTGTCAGGAGGAGCTTAGGGTTGTCAGTATTTGCAGGTTGTGAATTGTGTTTTGTGTTGTGTATTTTGAGAGTACTTTCAGATATGAATGTCTTTTGAATTTAAGATTTGCAGTATTGAGCATATGAAGTATTTTATGAATTCTAGAGATCTATTTTTAGCACTTAAAAATGTAGTTTCATAGGAGTATAAAAGTGCAGACAATGTGATTCTCAGAGAAGAAACTGCAAGTTTCAGTTTCAGATAAGAAACTGCAAGTTTAGTTTCAGATAAGAAACTGCAACTTTCAGAGGCAGAGCATTTATATTAACACGGCCTTTTCAAACAGGGTTAACATCATGTTGGAAGTTTTATTCATGGTCGAAAATGGAACTACCAGCCAGTTAACATCATGCTGATCAACATTCATGCATAGCACATCTTCATATGATGCACAATCAAAATTCCCACACAATGTCGAGTGTGCGAAACACAGAGAAAACGAGGGATGAAGTTTTGGCAAGTGTTGGACGTGGTTTTGGGCTGCCCCGTCTAGGCTTTCATTTTTAACATGCGCAGCCCACGACCTCGGATGGGAGGTCCATAGGCCTATTTGTATTTTCTTAGGGCCATCATGTAGGCCTATGGACCTACCATCCGAGGTTTTATTTTTGGCAGCCCAATTTATGTATTTTTTTGAAGAAAACGCAAAGGTCTGTTCTATTTTTCTATATAAGAATAGGAACGCCAGGTCCAACTTATGTTTCCCTTCTAACTATATTATATATATATTTAAATTATTTTATATGTTATTATATATTATTTTTATTGTCATCATATATTTAACAGATACTTACATATGTAAGAAAACAATATCCCACATCTTATTAACTTATAAAAATAATTTCTTAACAAATAAAATCATGGATTGTTTTGGCACGAAAATCCTAGTGATCGTGTACAAAAGCTTGGTAAGATTTAAGGACGAATGTAATAATATCACTTATTATTTAAATATATTTATAACAAAATGCTTAGACCCTTTTTATTTTTTGATAACATTGCTGGCCTACCACAACATTATAATTAGAATCAGCCCAGCAAAATCGTGTATTTCGAGAAAGTGCAAATGGCCTGTAAATTTTTAGGAAATAAAATAAATGGGCCACATGGGCGCTACATTATTTGTTCACCCAGCCCAGCTAATGGCTGTAATTCAAAAAAAGATCAAATTGACTGTAAATTCTACCGCGCAAAAAAAGACTATAAATTCTAAAAAAATGGGTTGAATACGTGCCACATTTTTGAAGGCTGAAATGTGGGCCAATAGGTCGAAGCCAACGCAAGTCGTTGTCAATTTAGTCAACAAATGATTCTGACATGTTAGCCATTGGATTTACATCCAACGACCAGCATCCATCTTCAATCTCTCGTCTTCTTCCTCTAGCGCCGCCGGGACCACCTCCGGCCTCCTGCTGCTAGCAGCTCTGCTTAGCACGCTTCGCTATGAAGCGCTACTCCACCGTTGGCCAGGCCATCCCTCCACCCCTCCACACCTCCTGTTCTTCTCCACCGACTGCCGAACCACGCCGCACTAGAACCAGTTAACCCTCGTACACCTCTCTGTCTGCGACTCTACTCCCGCGTCTTCCCATCTCCGGCTCGTTGCTGTCCGGGGCCTCGCCATCGTCCACCACCTTGGATGCGCTCGGCGTGGCGTGGTCAACATGGTCAACGAACGACACCATCGGAAGTAGACTGTGCGTGGAGAGGCTGACAGCTAGGTCCACGGCCGCACACAAGGAAATGCCTCCTTATTATGCACAAAATAATGATTCCTCCACCTGACATCTGGGACCCACCGGAAGGACCTCTGTATTTCGCGAAAATAATGTGCCCCCCGCTGACATGTCGGACCCACCAACTATCTTCGCACGCAAGGAAGTGTCTCCTTATTACGCACAAAAAAATGAATATTCCCCCTGCCAGCTAGAACCCAGCATAGTGGGAGGCTGACTTGTGGGCCTACCAAGTTGACGGGGACGGAGGGCTTTGTCAACTTAGTCAATATGGACGATTCTAGCTCCTGTTATCGTACGATGTTCATCCAATGGCCGTAGTGCTTCTTCAACCTCCGGTCTTCTTGCTCCAGCCGCCCAAACCAGTGTCGGTCGTGCCGCGTGCTCCTGCCTCCCGTGGCCGGCTGTGATGCCGCGGAGGCCTCACCGCCCCCTACTACTCCCACCGCTGGCCAGGCCATCCCTATACTCACCCACACCCCCAGTTATTCTGCGGTGACAACAGCCTCACACCGCAGCCGAACCAGTGAACCCTCGTACTCCTCTTCGCGTGGGCATCCACTGCTGCGTCTTCCCCGGCTCCGAATCGTCCCCTTCCTAGTCCTCGCCGTCGTCCACCACCGTGGTGCTCTCGGCGCGGTGTGGTCAACGTGGTCAAGGAACGACTTCCATCGGGCGTGGACTATACGTGGAGAGGCTGACAGCTGGGTCCACGGCCGCAGCAAGGAAGTGCCTCCTTATTACGTGCAAAATAATGATTCCTCCACCTGACATCGGGGACCCACCGGACGGGCCACTGTATTTCGCGAAAAAATGTTTCCCCTGACTGCTGGGACCCACCAGCTACATCTTCGCACGCAAGGAAGTGCGTCCGGGCAAAAAAAAACGATTTGCCCCCTAACTGCCGGGACCCACCAGCTACAGCTTCGCACGCAAGGAAGTGCGTCCGGGCAAAAAAAAATGATTCGCCCCCCTGACTGTTGGGACCCACCAGCTACATCTTCGTACGCAAGGAAGTGCCTGACAGTCGGGACCCACCTGGTCGAAGCATATGTAGCGTTGTCATTCTAGTCGCGAACGTGTACATACATATATACTGGTGGATGTAGAGGCGCGCACGTGTCGTAGTAGAGGCGCGTACGTGTCGTAGTAGAGGCGCACACGTAGCATGTACACGTACGTACAGTGGCCAGGGTGCAAGAAAGAAAATACGGCCACGTATGTGTACATACGGGCGGGGTCTCGAACGCCTACTCGCGCATATGTATGGCCAGGGCTCGTGTACATGGCTGGGTCGGAACAGAGAAACAGCATCGTCGTTGTGTTCATGGGGAGGCAACAGAATGCGTCGTGTTCATGGGGAGGCAATGGTATGCGTCGTGTTCATCGGGAGGCAACGGAATGCGTGGGAGCCAACCGGCTGGGTCGGAACGGAATGCGTGGCCGTGTTCATCGGGAGGGCTTGGACGGAATAGGCGACGGAAACGAGGCCTGGCGTACCGCAAAACGGAGGAAACGGACCTCCTACGTTCGGAACAGGGTCCTATTGATCGGGAGGGGTGTGGCGTACCGCAAAACAGAGGAAACGGACCTCCTACGATCGAAACAGGGGTCCTGTTGATCGGGAGGGGTGTGGCGTACTGCAAAACGGATGCAACGGACCTCCTACGGTTGAAATGGGGGTCCTGTTGATCGGAAGGGGTGTGGCGTACCGCAAAACGGACGAAACGGACCTCCTACAGTTGAAACGAGGGTCCTGTTGATCGGGAGGGGTATGGCGTACAGCAAAACGGGACTCCACGGGATACTGTTCATCTCCATCATCGACCTCCTCCAGCCTCCACGGGCTACCGTCGACCTCCTCTGGCCTCCACGGGCTCCTGTTCATCCAGCCTCCACCGCGTGCAACTCCACCAGATACTGTTCAACCACCCCTCCACGGGCACCCCTCCACCGTCTATTGTTCATCCAGCCCTCCACACCACGGGGTCCTGTTCAATCACCCCTCCACGGGCACCCCTCCACCTGTTGGGGAACGTAGCAATAATTCAAAATTTTCCTACGTGTCACGAAGATCAATCTAGGAGATACTAGCAACGAGAGAGAGAGAGTGCATCTCCATACCCTTGAAGATCGCTAAGCGGAAGCGTTACAAGAACGCGATTGATGGAGTCGTACTCACGGTGATTCAAATCGCGGAAGATCCGATCTAGCGCCGAACGGACGGCGCCTCCGCGTTCAACACACGTACAGCTCGGGGATGTCTCCTCCTTCTTGATCCAGCAACGGGAGAGGAGAATTTGAGGGAGAACTCCAGCAGCACGACGGCGTGGTGGTGGAGCTTGTGGTATTCCTGCAGGGCTTCGCCAAGCTCTACGGAGGAGAAGGAAGAGTTGGAGCAGGGAGGGGCTGCGCCAGGGAAGGGGTGCGGCTGCCCTCCCACCACTCCACTATATATAGGGGCAAGGGGAGAGGGGGAGGCGCCCTAGGGTTTCCCCTAGGGGGCGGCGACCAAGCAGATTGGATTTCCCTAGGGAAAATCCTAGGGAGACTTGCCCCCCAAGCCAAGCAAGTGGAGGCTTGCCTCCCAAGCCAGGTGGAGGCGCCCCACCTCCCCAAGTAACATGGGAAAGGGTGTGGGGGGCGCACCACCCCTTAGTGGGCTGGTTTGCCCCTTCCCCTTTGGCCCATGAGGCCTCCAACACTTGCCGGGGCTCCCGAAACACCTTTTGGTCATGCTGGCCATAGCCTGGTACCCCCAGAACACTTCCGGACTCCAATACCCTTCGTCCAATATATCAATCTTCACCGCCGGACCATTCTGGAACTCCTCGTGATGTCCGGGATCTCATCCGGGACTCCGAACTACCTTCGGTAACCACATACTATTTCCCATAACAACTCTAGCGTCACTGAACCTTAAGTGTGTAGACCCTACGGGTTCGGGAACCATGCAGACATGACCGAGACACCTCTCCGAACAATAACCAATAGCGGGATCTGGATACCCATATTGGCTCCCACATGTTCCACGATGATCTCATCGGATGAACCACGATGTCGGGGATTCGATCAATCCCGTATTCAATTCCCTTTGTCAATCGGTATGTTACTTTCCCGAGATTCGATCGTCGGTATCCCAATACCTCGTTCAATCTCGTTACCGGCAAGTCACTTTACTCGTTCCGTAACGCATGATCCCGTGACTAACTGCTTAGTCACATTGAGCTCATTATGATGATGTATTACCGAGTGGGCCCAGAGATACCTCTCCGTCATACGGAGTGACAAATCCCAATCTCAATTCGTGCCAACCCGACAGACACTTTCGGAGATACCTATAGTGCACCTTTATAGTCACCCAGTTACGTTGTGATGTTTGATACACCCAAAGCACTCCTACGGTATCTGGGAGTTGCACAATCTCATGGTCTAAGGAAATGATACTTGACATCAGAAAAGCTCTAGCAAACGAACTACACGATCTTGTGCTATGCTTAGGATTGGGTCTTGTCCATCACATCATTCTCCTAATGATGTGATCCCGTTATCACTGACATCTAGTGTCCATGGTCAGGAAACCATAACCATCTATTAATCAACGAGCTAGTCAACTAGAGGCTCACTAGGGACATGTTGTGGTCTATGTATTCACACATGTATTACGGTTTCCAGTTAATACAATTATAGCATGAACAATAGACAATTATCATGAACAAGGAAATACAATAATAACCATTTTATTATTGCCTCTAGGGCTCTAGGGCATATTTCCAACACCACTGTATACTATTCATCCAGCCCTCCACACCACGGGGTCCTGTTCATCCAGAGGCAACGCCACCGCTCACTGTTCATCCAATCCCCCCCCCCCCGCAACACTCACTGTTCATCCAATCGATCGGCTTCAGTTAGCAGCAGTAGCGAAGGAATCGCTCGATCGGGTTTAGTTAACAGCCATCAATCGATCGCTCGGGTTCAGTAACGCGTAGCCTGTAGTGCAATCGCTCGGGTTCAGTTAGAGCCCAACGCCTCGCTCGAGTTCAGTTAGAGCTAATGCCTCACACACATGCGCGTACGTGTACGAGAGAAACGCGCATCACTCGGCCCTCGACCTCCCACCGTAACCGGGAACTCCCCGAAATTTTCCTCCCCATTGCTTCTACCACGGTTTTTTCCATCATGGACGGCCCAAAGAATGTCGTGCAGCTGCATCTCCAGCCTGCCCAGGACGAAAAGCCCATTTTCTGTCATGATTTCTTGTCATAGAAGTAGGAGCCCACCACATCTATGATGATCCCGGGTTTTTTCACAATTATCGTCATAGAAGTGTCATATGTATGACAGAAAAAAAATTCGTTCGGCCCAAAATGTCACGGATGTGTCTTTTTTTGCAGTGTGTGCCAACCCCTATGCATAGGTTCATGGGAGGAACCCGCAAGTTGATCACCAAAACATACATCAAGTGGATCAATAGAATACCCCATTGTCACCACGGGTATCCCACGCAAGACATACATCAAGTGTTCTCAAATCCTTAAAGACTCAATCCAATAAGATAACTTCAAAGGGAAAACTCAATCCATTACAAGAGAGTAGAGGGGGAGAAACATCATAAGGTCCAACTATAATAGCAAATCTCATGATACATCAAGATCGTACCACCTCAAGAACATGAGAGAGAGAGATCAAACACATAGCTACTGGTACATACCCTCAGCCCCGAGGGTGGACAACTCCATCCTCGTCATGGAGAGCACCGGGATGATGAAGATAGCCACCGGAGAGGGATTCCCCCTCCGGCAGGGTGCCGGAACGGGTCTAGATTGGTTTTCGGTGGCTACGGAGGCTTCTGGCGGCGGAACTCTCGATCTATTGTGCTCCTCAAAGTTTTTAGGGTATATGGGTATATATGGGAGGAAGAAGTATGCCAGTGGACTTCCAGGGTGTCCACGAGGCAGGGGGCGCGCCTAGGGGGGTGGGCGCGCCCCCCACCCTCATGGGCAGCCCGGGACTCTCCTGGTCCAACTCCGATACTCCGTGGGCTTCTTCTGGTCCAAAAATAAGTTCCGTGAAGTTTCAGGTCAATTGGACTCTGTTTGATTTTCCTTTTCTGTGATACTCTAAAACAAGGAAAAACAGAAACTGACACTGGGCTCTAGGTTAATAGGTTAGTCCCAAAAATCATACTATAAAATAGCATATAAATGCATATAAAACATCCAAGGTTGATAATATAATAGCATGGAACAATCAAAAATTATAGATACGTTGGAGACATATCAGCATCCCCAAGCTTAATTCCTGCTCGTCCTCGAGTAGGTAAATGATAAAAACAGAATTTTTGATGTGGAATGCTACCTAACATATTTATCCATGTAGTTCTCTTTATTGTGGCAAGAATATTCAGATCCATAAGATTCAATATAAAAGTTTAATATTGACATAAAAATAATAATACTTCAAGCATACTAACCAAGTAATCATGTCTTCTCAAAATAACATGGCCAAAGAAAGCTATCCCTACAAAATCATATAGTCTGTCTATGCTCTATCTTCACCACACAAAATATTTAAATCATGCACAACCCCGATGACAAGCCAAGCAATTGTTTCATACTTTTGATGTTCTCAAACTTTTTCAATCTTCACGCAATATATGAGCGTGATCCATGGACATAGCACTATAGGTGGAAAAGAATGGTGGTTGTGGAGAAGACAAAAAGGAGAAGATAGTCTCACATAAACTAGGCGTATCAATGGGCTATGGAGATGCCCATCAATAGATATCAATCTGAGTAGGGATTGCCATGCAACGGATGCACTAGAGCTATAAATGTATGAAAGCTCAACACAAGAAACTAGTGGGTGTGCATCCAACTCGCTTGCTCACGAAGACCTAGGGCATTTTGAGGAAGCCCATCATTGGAATATACAAGCCAAGTTCTATAATGAAAGATTCCCACTAGTATATGAAAGTGATATCATAGGAGACTCTCTATCATGAAGATCATGGTGCTACTTTGAAGCACAAGTGTGGTAAAAGGATAGTAGCATTTCCCCTTCTCTCTTTTTCTCTCATTTTTTTTATTTGGGCCTTCTCTTTTTTATGGCCTCTTTTCTCTTCCTTTTTTTATTTGGGATTCTTTGGCCTCTTTTATTTATTTATTTTCGTCCAGAGTCTCATCCCGACTTGTGGGGGAATCATAGTTTCCATCATCCTTTCCTCACTTGGGACAATGCTCTAATAATGATGATCATCACACTTTATTTACTTACAACTCAATACTTAAAACAAGATATGATTCTATATGAATGCCTCCGGCGGTGTATCGGGATGTGCAATGACTCATGAGTGACATGTATGAAAGAATTATGAACGGTGGCTTTGCCACAAATACGATGTCAACTACATGATCATGCAAAGCAATATGACAATGATGGCGCGTGTCATAATAAATGGAACGGTGGAAAGTTGCATGGCAATATATCTCGGAATGGCTATGGAAATGCCATAATAGGTAGGTATGGTGGCTGTTTTGAGGAAGGTATATGGTGGATTTAAGGTACCAGCGAAAGTTGCGTGGTACTAGAGAGGCTAGCAATGGTGGAAGGAGAGTGCGTATAATCCATGGACTCAACATTAGTCATAAAGAACTCACATACTTATTGCAAAAATATATTAGTTATCAAAACAAAGTACTACACGCATGCTCCTAGGGGGTAGATTGGTAGGAAAAGACCATCGCTCATCCCCGACCGCCACTCATAAGGAAGACAATCAATAAATAAATCATGCTCCGACTTCATCACATAACGGTTCACCATACGTCCATGCTACGGGAATCACAAACTTTAACACAAGTATCTCTCAAATTCACAACTATTCACTAGCATGACTCTAATATCACCATCTTCATATCTCAAAACAATTATCAAGTATCAAACTTCTCATAGTATGCAATGCACTTTATATGAAAGTTTTTTTATATCCCTCTTGGGTGCCCATCATATTAGGACTAAATTCATAACCAAAGCAAATTACCATGCTGTTTAGGACTCTAAAAATAATATAAGTTAATATGAGAGATCAATTATTTCTATAAAATAAAACCACCACCGTGCTCTAAAAGGATATAAGTGAAACACTAGGGCAAATGACAAACTACTCCGAAAGATGTAAGTGAAGATCAATGAGTAGTCGAATAATTATGCAACTATGTGAAGACTCTCTCACATTTAAGAATTTCAGATATTGATACTTTATTCAAACAGCAAGCAAAACAAAATAAAATAAATTGACGCTCCAAGCAAAACACATATCATGTGGTGAATAAAAATATAGCTCCAAGTAAAGTTACCAATGAACGAAGACGAAAGAGGGGATGCCTTCCGGGGCATCCCCAAGCTTAGGCTCTTGGTTTTCCTTGAATATTACCTTGGGGTGCCTTGGGAATCCCCAAGATTAGTCTCTTGCCACTCCTTATTCCATAGTCCATCGAATCTTCACCCAAAACTTGAAAACTTCACAGCACAAAACTTAACAGAAAACTCGTAAGCTCCGCTAGTATAAGAAAATAAATCACCACTTCAAGGTACTGTAATTAACTCATTATTTATTTATAATGGTGTTAAAACTAATGTATTTCAACTTTTCTATGGTTCATAAACTCTATTACTAGCCATAGATTCATCAAAATAAGCAAACAACACACGAAAAAAAGAATCTGTCAAAAACAGAACAGTCTGTAGTAATCTGGATCAAACGTATTCTTCTGGAACTCATAAAATTCTCAAATAAATTTCTGGACGTGAGGAATTTATCTATTAATCATCAGCAAAAATAATTAACTAAATATCACTCTCCAATAAAAAATGGCAGCAATTCTCGTGAGCGCTAAAGTTTCTGTTTTTTACAGCATGATCGCAAAGACTTTCCCCAAGTCTTCCCAAAGGTTCTACTTGGCACAATCACTAATTAAAAGCATAAAACCACATCTAAACAGAGGCTATATGAATTATTTATTACTAAACAGGAACAAAAAGCAAAGAACAAAAATAAAGTTGGGTTGCCTCCCAACAGGCGATGTCGTTTAACGCCCCTAGCTAGGCATGATGATTTCAATGATGCTCACATAAAATATAAGAATTGAAACATAAAGAGAGCATCATGAAGAATATGACTATCAAATTTAAGTCTAACCCACTTCCTATGCATAGATTTTGTGAGCAAACAACTTATGGAAACAATAATCAACTAGCATAGGAAAGCAAAACAAGCATAACTTCAAGATTTTAAGCACATAGAGAGGAAACTTGATTTTATTGCAACTCCTACAAGCATATATTCCTCCATCATAAAAAAATCAGTAGCATCATGAATGAATTCAACAATATAACTATCACATAAAGCAATATTTTCATGATGCACAAGCATAGAATTTTTATTACTCTCCACATAAGCAAACTTCTTCTCATGTATAGTAGTGGGAGCAAACTCACCAAAATAACTATCATGTGAGGCATAATCCAATTGAAAAAAAATCATGATGACAAGTTTCACGGATATCATTATTCTTTATAGCATACAAGTCATCACAATAATCATCATAGATAGCAACTTTGTTCTCATAATCAATTGGAACCTCTTCCGAAATAGTGGATTCATCACAAAATAAAGTCATGACCTCTCCAAATCCACTTTCATCAATATAATCATCATAAATAGGAGGCATGCTTTCATCATAATAAATTTTCTCATCAAAACTTGGGGGACAAAAAATATCATCTTCATCAAACATAGCTTCCCCAAGCTTGTGGTTTTGCATATCATTAGCATCATGGATATTCAAGTAATTCATACTAACAACATTGCAATCATGCTCATGATTCAAAGATTTAGTGCCAAACATTTTAATGCATTCCTCTTCTAACACTTTGGCACAATTTTCCTTTCCATCATACTCACGAAAGATATTAAAAAGATGAAGCGTATGAGGCAAACTCAATTCCATCTTTTTTTGTAGTTTTCTTTTATAAATTAAACTAGTGCTAAAACAAGAAACAAAAAGATTCGATTGCAAGATCTAAAGATATACCTTCAAGCGCTAACGTCCCCGGCAACGGCGCCAGAAAAGAGCTTGATGTCTACTATACAACCTTCTTCTTGTAGACGTTGTTGGGCCTCCAAGTGCAGAGGTTTGTAGGACAGTAGCAAATTTCCCTCAAGTGGATGACCTAAGGTTTATCAATCCATAGGAGGCATAGGATGAAGATGGTCTCTCTCAAGCAACCCTGTAACCAAATAACAAAGAGTCTCTTGTGTCCCCAACACACCCAATACAATGGTAAATTGTATAGGTGCACTAGTTTGGCGAAGAGATGGTGATACAAGTGGTATATGGATGGTAGATAAAGGTTTTGTAATCTGAAAATATAAAAACAGCAAGGTAACTAATGATAAAAGTGAGCATAAACGGTATTGCAATGCTAGGAAACAAGGCCTAGGGTTCATACTTTCACTAGTGCAAGTTCTCTCATCAATAATAACATAATTGGATCACATAACTATCCCTCAACATGCAACAAAGAGTCACTCCAAAGTCACTAATAGCGGAGAACAAATGAATAGATTATGGTAGGGTACGAAACCACCTCAAAGTTATTCTTTCTGATCGATCTATTCAAGAGTCTGTAGTAAAATAACATGAAGCTATTCTTTCCGTTCAATCTATCCTAGAGTTCGTACTAGAATAACACCTTAAGACACAAATCAACCAAAACCCTAATGTCACCTAGATACTCCAATGTCACCTCAAGTATCCATGGGTATGATTATACGACATGCATCACACAATATCAAATTCATCTATTCAAACCAACACAAAGTACTTCAAAGAGTGCCCCAAAGTTTCTACCGGAGAGTCAAGACGAAAACGTGTGCCAACCCCTATGCATAGGTTCATGGGCGGAACCCGCAAGTTGATCACCAAAACATACATCAAGTGGATCAATAGAATACCCCATTGTCACCACGGGTATCCCACGCAAGACATACATCAAGTGTTCTCAAATCCTTAAAGACTCAATCCGATAAGATAACTTCAAAGGGAAAACTCAATCCATTATAAGAGAGTAGAGGGGGAGAAACATCATAAGATCCAACTATAATAGCAAAGCTCGCGATACATCAAGATCGTACCACCTCAAGAACATGAGAGAGAGAGAGAGATCAAACACATAGCTACTGGTACATACCCTCAGCCCCGAGGGTGGTCTACTCCCTCCTTGTCATGGAGAGCACCGGGATGATGAAGATGGCCACCAGAGAGGGATTCCCCCTCCAGCAGGGTGCCGGAATGGGTCTAGATTGGTTTTCGGTGGCTACGGAGGCTTCTGGCGGCAGAACTCCCGATCTATTGTGCTCCCCGAAGTTTTTAGGGTATATGAGTATATATGGGAGCAAGAAGTACGTCGGTGGACCTCCGTGCTGTCCACGAGGCAGGGGGCGCGCCCAGGGGGTGGGCGCGCCCCCCACCCTCGTGGGCAGCCCGGGACTCTCCTGGTCCAACTTCGATACTCTGTGGGCTTCTTCTGGTCCAAAAATAAGTTCCGTGAAGTTTCAGGTCAATTGGACTCCGTTTGATTTTCCTTTTCTGCGATACTCTAAAACAAGGAAAAAAACAGAAACTGGCACTGGGCTCTAGGTTAATAGGTTAGTCCCAAGAATGATATAAAATAACATATAAATGCATATAAAACATCCAAGGTTGATAATATAATAGCATGGAACAATAAAAAATTATAGATGCGTTGGAGACGTATCAATGATCGGGTGTGATAAGCTCTACGTCCATCTACAATGGGTGCAAGCCAGTTTTGCACACACAGAATACTTGGATTAAACTTGACAAGCCTAGCATATGCAGATATGGCCTCGGAACACCGAGACCGAAAGGTCGAGCATGAATCATATAGTAGATATGATCAACATAGTGGTGTTCACCATTGAAAACTACTCCATTTCACGTGATGATCGGTTATGGTTTAGTTGATATGGATCACGTGATCACTTAGATGATTAGAGGGATGTCTATCTAAGTGGGAGTTCTTAAGTAATATGATTAATTGAACTTAAATTTATCATGAACTTAGTACCTGATAGTATTTTTCTTATCTATGTTATTGTAGATAGATAGCCCGTGTTGTTGTTCCGTTGAATTTTAATGCGTTCCTTGAGAAAGCAAAGTTGAAAGATGATGGTAGCAATTACATGGACTAGGTCCGTAACTTGAGGATTATCCTCATTGCTACACAGAAGAATTACGTCCTGAAAGCACCGCTGGGTGCCAGGCCTGCTGCAGATGCTGCTGACAACGTTAAGAACGTTTGGCAGAGTAAAGCTGATGACTACTCGATAGTTCAGTGTGCCATGCTTTATGGCTTAGAACCGGGACTTCAACGATGTTTTGAACGTCATGGAGCATATGAGATGTTCCAGGAGTTGAAGTTAATATTTCAAGCAGATGCCCGGATTGAGAGATATGAAGTCTCCAATAAGTTCTATAGCTGCAAGATGGAGGAGAATAGTTCTGTCAGTGAGCATATACTCAAAATGTCTGGGTATCATAATCACTTGACTCAACTGGGAGTTAATCTTCCTGTTGATAGTGTCATTGACAGAGTTCTTCAATCACTTCCACTAAGCTACAAAAGCTTCGTGATGAACTATAATATGCAAGGGATAAGACTATTCCTGAGCTCTTCGCGATGCTAAAGGCTGCGGAGGTAGAAATCAAGAAGGAGCATCAAGTGTTGATGGTCAATAAGACCACCAGTTTCAAGAAAAAGGGCAAAGGGAAGAAGAAGGGGAACTTCAAGAAGAATGGCAAACAAGTTGTTGCTCAGGAGAAGAAACCCAAGTCTGGACCTAAGTCTGAGACTGAGTGCTTCTACTGCAAACAGACTAGTCACTGGAAGCAGAACTGCCCCAAGTATTTGGCGGATAAGAAGGATGGCAAAGTGAACAAAGGTATATGTGATATACATGTTATTGATGTGTACCTTACCAGAGCTCGATGTAGCACCTGGGTATTTGATATTGGTTCTGTTGCTAATATTTGCAACTCGAAATAGGGACTACCAATTAAGCGAAGACTGGCTAAGGATGAGGTGACGATGTGCGTGGGAAATGGCTCCAAAGTCGATGTGATTGCCGTCGGCATGCTACCTCTACATCTACCTTCGGGATTAGTTTTAGACCTAAATAATTGTTATTTGGTGCTAGCGTTAAGCATGAACATTATATCTGGATCTTGTTTGATGCGAGACGGTTATTCATTTAAATTTGAGAATAATGGTTGTTCTATTTATATGAGTAATATCTTTTATGGTCATGCACCCTTAAAGAGTGGTCTATTCTTGTTGAATCTCGATAGTAGTGATACACATATTCATAATGTTGAAACCAAAAGATGCAGACTTGATAATGATAGTGCAACTTATTTGTGGCACTGCCATTTGGGTCATATTGGTATAAAGCGCATGAAGAAACTCCATACTGATGGACTTTTGGAATCACTTGATTATGAATCACTTGGTACTTGCGAACCATGCCTTATGGGCAAGATGACTAAATCGTCATTCTCCGGTACTATGGAGCGAGCAACAGTTTTATTGGAAATCATACATACTTATGTATGTGGTCCAATGAATATTGAGGCTCGCGGCGGGTATCGTTATTTTCTCACCTTCGCAGATGATTTGAGCAGATATGGGTATATCTACTTAATGAAACATAAGTCTGAAACATTTGAAAAGTTCAAAGAATTTGAGAGTGAAGTGGAAAATCATTGTAACAAGAAAATAAAGTTTCTACGATCTGATCATGGAGGAGAATATTTGAGTTACGAGTTTGGCCTACATTTGAAACAATGCGGAATAGTTTCGCAACTCACGCCACCCGGATGTAACTCACGTCATTCTCCTACGTGTCGAAGCACGACTTAGAGGCATAACAGCATTGAAAGCAATGTCGCAAGTAAGGTAATCTTCACAACAACCCGTGTAAATATATAAAAGGGGAAAGGATACATAGTTGGCTTACACTCTCCACGTCACACAAATACATGAATAACATTACAATCATCCAATACACTCATGGTCCGACTACAGTACCAAAATAAAGATCAACCCCACATGCGACACGGACCCCGATCGCCCCAACTGGGCACCACTACTGATCATCTGGGAAAGACACATAGTAACGGCGAGAGTCTTCATCGAACTCCCACTTGAGCTCAAGCGCATCGTCTGGAATGGTATCATCGGTCCCTGCATCTGGTTTGGAAGTAATTTATGAGTCACAGGGACTCAGCAATCTCGCACCCTCGCGATCAAGACTATTTCAGCTTATAGGTAAAGGTAAGGTAATATGTGGAGCTGCAGCAAGCGACTAGCATATATGGTGGCTATCATGTTCGCAAAAGAGAGCGAAAAGAGAAGGCAAAGCACGAACGAAGAACTATGATCAAGAAGTGATCCTAGAACAACCTACGTCAAACATTACTCCAACACCGTGATCACTTCCCGGACTCCGCCGAGAAGAGACCATCACGACTACACACGCGGTTGATTCATTTTAATTAAGTTAAGTTTCATGTTATCTACAACCGGACATTAACAAATTCCCATCCGCCCATAACCGCGGGCACGGCTTTCGAAAGTTCAAATCCCTGCAGGGGTGTCCCAACTTAGCCCATCACAAGCTCTCACGGCCAACGAAGGATATTCCTTCTAGCGGGAAGACCCGGTCAGGCTTGGAATCCCGGTTACAAGACATCCTCGACAATGGTAAAACTAAACCAGCAACACCGCCCGAATGTGCCGACAAATCCCGATAGGAGCTGCACATATCTCGTTCTCAGGGCACATCGGATTGTCCAAGGTTCCGGTAGGCCAGCCCAGAGTTGCCCCTGGTGGCCACCAACAGCTGACAGGTTGGACCAACACTCAGAGGAGCACTGGCCCGGGGGTTTAAATAAAGATGACCCTTGAGTCCGTGGAACCCAAGGGAAAAAGAGGCTAGGTGGCGAATGGTAAAACCAAAGTTGGGCATTGCTGGAAGAGTTTTATTCAAGGTGAATTGTCAAGGAGTTCCCATTATAACCCAACCGCGTAAGGAACGCAAAATCCGGGAACATAACACCGATATGACGGAAACTAGGGCGGCAAGAGTGGAACAAAACACTAGGCAAAAGGCCGAGCCTTCCACCCTTTACCAAGTATATAGGTGCATTAAGATAAACAAGATAATATGGTGATATCCCAACAATAAACAATGTTCCAATAGGAATGATCTCCAATCTTCACCTGCAACTAGCAACGCTATAAGAGGGGCTGAGCAAAGCGGTAACATAGCCAATCAACGGTTTGCTAGGACATGGTGGGCTAGAGGTTTGACATGGCAATTGGGAGGCATGATAAGCAAGTGGTAGGCATCGTAGCATAGGCATAGCAAAAGAGAAGCAACTAGCAAGCAAAGATAGAAGTGATTTCGAGGGTATGATCATCTTGCCTGCAAAGTTGTCAGAGTTGACTTGATCCTCGTAAGCAAACTCAACTGGCTCCTCATTTGCGAACTCGTCTCCCGGCTCTACCCAAACAAGACAACCAAGCAAAAGGAACACAATCAACCACGTGCAATGCTCAAACAACATGATGCAAACATGGTATGCTATGCGGAATGCGATATGTGATGCATATACAAGATTTGACAAGGAATGATTGAACCTGGCCTCAACTTGGGAATCCAAGAGTGCCACTGGAAAGGTGAGGTGATTTCGGTTGAAATCGATATAAAGATCACCGGAATCGGATGCACTGTTTGGAAATGGCAAGCAAAACAAATATGGCACCGGTGTGCGATAATCAGCAAGTAGTCATCTAAAAGCATCAAGATAAATATGCTACAGCACTCAAACATGACAACAAAATACATGGCAGGGATCTATTCATGATGCTGGACAAAATTTGAACACTGAGCTATGGCTAATTAATCCACTAATAGGTTCAAACAAGCATGGCAAAATGCAAACGCTAACAGGTTTCAGACTTAGTGAAATTATCATCAGGAAGCACACTTTAGAGCATGAAAACTACATGCTACAGAAACTTAAAATGGCAAAGAAAGGCATGGCATTAAGCTACTCAAAGCACTTAACAAAAGTCCCTTAGTGACCTTGAGCCAAAAGGGATCAGAAAATAGAATTGCAAGATTGTGAACATGGCAAAAACATAAACAGATCTCAGACTTAGTGAAAAACTGGAGCATGCAAATCAGTTAACGAGTAGGCATGTTTACGAGCTTGATGCACTCACTACAGAGCATGGCATGGCAAACTAAGCATACACCCATCAAGAAGACATGGCATAAGAGCTAGAGATAGCAATAACAACAATATAGCCTGCACGGATCAATAGCAACATCCTCGGCAAAATCGCTAACAAGTCAACAATCTGCCAAGATTAACAAAATAGCAAAAGTAGAGCTCGATTGACTCAAGCTAGGTTGCTCCATAAATGCAAACAAAGACATGGATGGATATATCACGACAATGTTAAAAAATCATCCTTACTGATCATCCTCAAAAGAGGCACGGATCACTAGGAAACAGCATGAACATATGGCATACCGACAAAAACAGAACAAGGACTTAGAGAAATTCTAAGTCCCTGAAATCAGCATTACCGATTACGCTACTTTGCAAGCTTGTGCTAGTCACCACACATATCACAAAAATACATGGTAAACACCTCGGTAAATATGGAATGACATATAACAAAACTCATGTAGCGCTCATGAGCATATCATGCACACATTAATCATGGCAAAAATGACAAATATCTATTTGATGAAATAGATCTGACAATTTTATCACATAGCCCTCTTCCAACAGCATTTCGGGCATCAAGATGAGCTCAAAATAAAATGATGCAATGAGATGAAATGATGTACTCATTGAGGCGAACATTTTGATATGCTACACGTGCAAATCGGAGCTACGGATGCAGAGGTACGACATGATGAAGTTGCCTAAACATACTGAAAAACTGGGGACTTAGTGAAATTTTACCCTCCGGATCTAGGGTTTACTCTTCACCGATCCAGATCCGATCGCGGTACTGTGGTTGCACGGCTGCCGAGGTTCGCCGGGGATGTAGAACGCGATGGCCGGAGTTAGGCTCGCCGGCCGCAGATGAGGAAGAGGTCGGGGTGCGCCGAGGAGGAGGCCGGCGTGGTGGCGCGCGGCGACCGGCGCAGGAAGAGGCGGCGGCGCGCGGGCGGAGCACGGCGTCAGCGGGGCGGCGCGGTAGCGAGGAGGCTCGCCGCGGGGAGCTCACCGGCGGCGGGGTTGAGCGGCGGCGCTCTGGGGCACTCGGGCGGCGCGGAGCGGATGGAGGGCGGCGGCAGACGCGCGGGCCGGGAGGGCCCGATCAGGGCTCTCCGGGCCGAAGGAGAGAGAGGATCGGCGAGGAACGTGGCGCCCGCCTATTGGTGCGGGGCGGCGGCGCGGTTCGTCCGGCGGACGACGGACAAGTCCGGCTGGTGGTGGAGTGGATTTTTAGGGTTTGGGGAAGAAGAGACCCGGGATTTGGAATGAGGGGTCTATATATAGGCGTAGAGGGAGCTAGGAAGCTCCAAATGGAGTGCGGTTTTCGGCCATGCGATCGTGATCGAATTCTCTACATGATGGAGAGGGTTTTGGTGGGTTTTGGGCCAAAATGGAAGGGTGTTGGGCTGCAACACACACGAGGCCTTTTCGGTCCCTCGGTTAACAATTGGAGTATCAAACGAAGTCCAAATGGCACGAAACTTGACAGGCGGTCTACCGGTAGTAAACCAAGGCCGCATGGCAAGTCTCATTCCATTCCGGAAATGTTTAACCCCCACACACATGAAAAGAGGTAGAAAGGGGCACCGGAGGAGATAGGAGCGCCGGAATGCAAAACGGACAACGGGGAAAATGCTCGGATGCATGAGACGAACACGTATGCAAATGCAATGCACATGATGACATGATATGAGATGCATGACAAAGGCAACAACACACAGAGACAAAAACCCGAACCCGAGGAAAATAAAATAACTTAGGCCGGAAACGGCAAGAGTTGGAGTACAGATAAGGTAAATTACATCCGGGGTGTTACACCAGAACACCACAGCGTATGGTGTGTCCGAACGTCGTAATCGTACTTTACTAGATATTGTGCGATCTATGATGTCTCTTACAGATTTAACGCTATCATTTTGGGGTTATGCTTTAGAGACGGTTGCATTCACGTTAAATAGGGCACCATCAAAATCTGTTGAGACGACACCTTATGAACTATGTTTTGGCAAGAAACCAAAGTTGTCGTTTCTTGAAGTTTGGGGCTACGACGCTTATGTGAAAAGGCTTCAACCTGATAAGCTCGAACCTAAATCAGAGAAATGTGTCTTCATAGGATATCCAAAGGAAACTATTGGGTACACCTTCTATCACAGATCCGAAGGCAAGATATTCGTTGCTAAGAATGGATCCTTCGTAGAGAAGGAGTTTCTCTCGAAAGAAGTGAGTGGGAGGAAAGTAGAACTTGATGAGCTAATTGTACCTGCTCCCTTATTGTAAAGTAGTTCATCACAGAAACCGGTTCATGTGGCATCTACACCAATCAGTGAGGAAACTAATGATGATGATCATGAAACTTTAGATCAAGTTACTACCGAACCTCGTAGGTCAACCAGAGAAAGATCCGCGCCAGAGTGGTATGGTAATCCAGTTCTGGAGGTGATGTTACTTGACCATGATGAACCTACGAACTATGAAGAAGCGATGATGAGCCCAGATTCCGCAAAATGGCTTGAGGCCATCAAGTCTGAGATGGGATCCATGTATGAGAACAAAGTGTGGACTTTGGTTGACTTGCCCGATGATCGACAAGCCACCGAGAACAAATGGATCTTCAAGAAGAAGACAGACGCTGACGGTAATGTTATTGTCTACAAAGCTTGACTTGTTGCAAAAGGTTTTCGACAAGTTCAAGGAGTTGACTACGATGAGACCTTCTCACCTATAGCGATGCTTAAGTCCGTCCGAATCATGTTAGCAATTGCCGCATTTTATGATTATGAAATTTGGCAAATGGATGTAAAGACTGCATTCCTGAATGGATTTCTGGAAGAAGAGTTGTATATGATGCAACCTAAAGGTTTTATCGATCCAAAGGGAGCTAACAAAGTGTGCAAGCTCTAGCGATCCATTTATGGACTGGTGCAAGCATCTCGGTGTTGGAATAAACATTTTGATAGTGTGATCAAGGCATATGGTTTATTACAGACTTTTGGAGAAGCCTGTATTTACAAGAAAGTGAGTGGGAGCTCTGTAGCATTTCTAAATATTATATGTGGATTACATATTGTTGATTGGAAATGATATAGAATTTCTGGACAGCATAAAAGGATACTTGAATAAAAGTTTTTCAATGAAAGACCTCGGTGAAGCTGCTTATATATTGGGCATCAAGATCTATAGAGATAGATGAAGACGCTTAATTAGACTTTCACAAAGCACATACCTTGATAAAGTTTTGAAGAAGTTCAAAATGGATCAAGCTAAGAAAGGGTTCTTGCCTGTGTTACAAGGTGTGAAGTTGAGTAAGACTCAATGCCCGACCACTGCAGAAGATGGAGAGAAAATGAAAAGTGTTCCCTATGCTTCAGCCATAGGCTCTATCATGTATGCAATGTTGTGTACCAGACCTGATGTGTGCCTTGCTATTAGCCTAGCAGGGAGGTACCAAGTAATCCAGGAGTGGATCACTGGACAACGGTCAAGAACATCTTGAAGTGCCTGAAAAGGACCAAGGATATGTTTCTCGTTTATGGAGGTGACAAAGAGCTCATCGTAAATGGTTACATTGATGCAAGCTTTGACACTGATCCGTATGATTCTAAATCGCAAACCGGATACGTGTTTATATTAAACGGTGGAGCTGTCAGTTGGAGCAGTTCAAAACAGAGCGTCGTGGCAGGATCTACATGTGAAGCGGAGTACATTGCTGCTTCGGAAGCAGCAAATGAAGGAGTCTGGTTGAAGGAGTTCATATCTGATCTAGGTGTAATACCTAGTGCATCGGGTCCAATGAAAATCTTTTGTGACAATAGTGGTGCAATTGCCTTGGCAAAGGAATCCATATTTCACAAGAGAACCAAGCACATCAAGAGACACTTCAACTCCATTCAGGATCAAGTCCAGGTGGGAGACATAGAGATTTGCAAGATACATATGGATCTGAAAGTTGCAGACCCGTTGACTAAGCCTCTTCCACGAGCAAAACATGATCAGCACCAAGGCTCCATGGGTGTTAAAATCATTACTGTGTAATCTAGATTATTGACTCTAGTGCAAGTGAGAGACTGAAGGAAATATGCCCTAGAGGCAATAATAAAGTTATTATTTATTTCCTTATTTCATGATAAATGTTTATTATTCATGCTAGAATTGTATTAACCGGAAACATAATACATGTGTGAATACATAGACAAACATACTGTCACTAGTATGCCTCTACTTGACTAGCTCATTGATCAAAGATGGTTAAGTTTCCTAACCATACACACAAGTTGTTATTTGATCAATGGGATCACATCATTAGGAGAATGATGTGATTGACTTGACCCATTCCGTTAGCTTAGCACTTGATCGTTTGTTTACTGCTATTGCTTTGTTCATGACTTATACATGTTCTTATGACTATGAGATTATGCAACTCCTGAATACCGGAGGAACACTTTGTGTGCTACCAAATGTCACAACGTAACTGGGTGATTATAAAGGTTCTCTATAGGTGTCTCCAATGGTACTTGTTGAGTTGGCATACATCAAGATTAGGATTTGTCACTCTGATTGTCGGAGAGGTATCTCTAGGCCCTCTCGGTAATACACATCACTATAAGCCTTGCAAGCATGATAACTAATGAGTTAGTTACGGGGTGATGTATTACGGAACGAGTAAAGAGACTTGTCGGTAATGAGATTGAACTAGGTATTGGATACCGACGATCAAATCTCAGGCAAGTAACATACCGATGACAAAGAGAACAACGTATAGTGTTGTGCGGTTTGACCGGTAAAGATCTTCATAGAATATGTAGGAACCAATATGACCATCCAGTTTCCGCTATTGGTTATTGACCGGAGACATGTGTCAGTCATGTATACATAGTTCTCGAACCCGTAGGGTCCGCACGCTTAAAGTTCGATGATGGTTATATTATGAGTTTATGTGTTTTGATGTACCGAAGGAAGTTCGGAGTCCCGGATGTGATCACGGACATGACGAGGAGTCTCGAAATGATTGAGACATAAAGATTGATATATTTGAAGCCTATATTTGGATATCAGAAGTGTTCCGGGTGAAATCAGGATTTTACCGGAGTACCGGGGGTTACCGGAACCCCCCCCCCCCGTGGGGGTTTAATGGGCCAAGATGGGCCTTAGTGAAGAAGAGGAGGGGCGGCCATGGCAGGACGCGCGCCCCCTCTCCCTCTAGTCCGAATTGGACAAGAAGGGGGCGGCGCCCCCCTTTCCTTCCTCTCTCCCTCCTCCTTCCCCCTTCTCCTACTCCAACTAGGAAAGGAGGGAGTCCTACTCCCGGTGGGAGTAGGACTCCCCCCTGGCACGCCTCCTCCTGGACGGCCGCCTCTCCCCCTTGCTCCTTTATATACGGGGGCAAGGGGCACCTCTAGACACACAAGTTGATCGCAAAGATCTCTCCCAGACGTGTGCGGTGCCCCCTCACCATAATCCACCTCGGTAATACTGTAGCGGCGTTTAGGCGAAGCCCTGCTGCGGTAGCTTCATCAACATTGTCACCACGCCATCGTGCTGATGAAACTCTTCCCTGAGTTCTACTAGATCGTGAGTTCGCGGGACGTCACCGAGCTGAACGTGCGTTAAACGCGGAGGTGCCGTACGTTCGGTACTGAGGATCGGTCGATCGTGAAGATGTACGACTACATCAACCGCGTTGTTATAACACTTCCGCTTAATGGTCTACGAGGGTACATGGACGACACTCTCCCCTCTCGTTGCTATGCATCACGATGATCCTGCGTGTGCATAGGAAATGTTTTGAAATTACTACGTTCCCCAACAATCTTTTGTCCTACCCTCCCGTGGCAGCGGGATCCATATTGGAAACTAAGGGATATTAAGGCCTCCTTTTAATAGAGAAATGAAACAAAGCATTAACACACAGTGAGTACATGAAGTCCTTAAACTACGGCCACCACCGGGAGTGGTCCCGGCTATTGTCACTCTCGGGTTGCCGGATCATAACACGTAGTAGGTGACTATAACTTGCAAGATCGAATCTAGCACATGGATATAATGGTGATAACATAAATGGTTCAGATCTGAAATCATGGCCCCCGGGCCCAAAGTAACAAGCATTAAGCATGGCAAAGTCATAGCAACATCAATCTTAGAACATGGTGGATACTAGGGATCAAGCCCTAACAAAACTAACTCGATTACATGATGAATCTCATCCAACTCCTCACCGACCAGCGAGCCTACGAAGGAATTACTCACTCCCGGTGGGGAGCATCATGGAATTGGCAATGGAGAAGGGTTGGTGATGACGAAGAACGAATATCCCCCTCTCCGGAGCCCCAAACGGACTCCAGATCCGGCCTCCGGATGAAGAACAGGAGGTGACGGCGGCTCCGTGTCGTGGATCGCGATAATTCTTTCTCCCTGATTTTTTCTAGAAAAATAGGATTTTATAGCGTCGGTTTCCGGGTCTGCGGGGCCACCAGGTGGGCACAACCCACCTGGGCGCGCCAGGAGAGGGGGGCGCGCCCTAGTGGGTTTCCGGGTCTGCGGGGCCACCAGGTGGGCACAACCCACCTGGGCGCGCCAGGAGAGGGGGGCGCGCCCTGGTGGGTTGTGCTCACCCAGGTGCCCCCCTCTAGTGGGTCTTGGCTCCATAAATTCTTATTATCGATATAAAAAATCCTCGCAAAGTTTCGTTCCATTTCGAGAATTTTTATTTATGCACAAAAACAACACCATGGTAGTTCTGCTGAAAACAACATCAGTCTGGGGTTAGTTTCATTCAAATCATGCAAATTAGAGTCCAAAACAAGAGGAAAAGCATTAGGAAAAGTAGATACGTTGGAGACGTATCAACTCCCCCAAGCTTAAACCTTTTCTTGTCCTCAAGCAATTCAGTTGGTAAACTGAAAATGAAAAAGAAAAACTTTTACGAACTCTTTTGCTCTTGTTTGCATAAATAAGCTTAAATAGCACCCAAGTTTTCAGCCAACATTATAACTAACCATTGCGACAATAACTCTTAAAGATTATATTAACTCATATCAATGACATAATCAGCTAGCGAGCAATAATAAGACATCTCAAACGGCAACACGTTGTCAAAACAACCATGATATAATATGACAATAGTGGTATCTCTCTAGCACTTTCTGAGACCGCAAAACATAAATGTAGAGCACCTCCAAAGTCTAAGCAGCGACTAAAATTGTAATTCATGGTAGAAAAGATCCAGTCATGATGCACCCAACATTAGCTACACACAATGCATAAGTCATGACAGTTGTGCTCTCAGGTTCTAGCGCTTGTTTTAGAAGGTGATAACACAACATAAAAGTAAATAGATAGTCCCTTCGCAGAGGGAAGCAATGATTTGCATAGGTGCCAGAGCTCAAGTTTTTAAAACAGAGATAAATGATATTTTGAGACATGCACCTTCCTCATTTGCTTCACGAGTATCAGTTATCAATATCTCCATGTTAAACAAGCTAGTGGCGGTTCCCAAGCGATAAAAGTAAAGGTTTACTCCCCCTCTACCAACAATCACATTCCACGGCTTGTCCGAAACAATGGGTACCGACCAAACCAACAACAGTCCCGGGGAGTTTTGTTTAATTATTTGCATTTTTTAGTTCGGGATTGGGAATCCCTATTACCTCCCTTTTCTCGTGTGATAGCGAGTGAATAAACACTCGGCCTAAGAATAGCCCGCTTAGTATGGAAGATACCGACCACCTCTTGTCGTTCCATGAACGATCCAGGCACACAAAAAGGATATTTTTTAGAAGTTTTTAGAGGTGGCACATGCAAATTTACTTAGGACGGCAGGGTAATACCGCATATAGGTAGGTATGGTGGACTCATCTGGAATAACTTTGGGTTCAAGATTTTTGATGTACAAGCAGAATTCCCACTTAGTATAGGCGAAGGCTAGCAATTAGATTGAGAAGCGTCCAGCTAGAGAGCAACAACGATCATGATCATGCATTATGCATAAGTAACATTGGACACTAGCATGAGTAGGATATGAACACCATGAAGATAAATATCATAGAGGCTATGTTGGTTTTGATTCAACTACATGCATGAACATGTGCCAAGTCAAGCCACTCGAACATTCAGAGGAGGATACCATATCATCATACTACATCACAATCATTTTAACGCAATGTTGATTTTCAAGATAAATCATTATCCACTCCCAGCTACTTATGCATGGCATGAGAAACTATAATCTCTAATTGTCATTGCAAACATGTTTAATCATAATGGGTTGAATCATGGATACTAGGTTACACATATTTACACAAACAGAACATGTCGAGTTCATACCAGTTTCTCTCTGCCACGGCCAGTTCATTGAATATCATCATTATTTCCTTTCACTTGCATGACCAAACGATGTGAAAATAATAATAGTGCAAGAGTGTCATGCACTAAGCTGGAATCTGTAGACATTTTATTCAACAGGAGAAGACAAGGTAAAATGGGCTCTTTATTAGTTCAACAATTATTCATATGAGAGCCACTCAACATTTTCATCGTGGTCTTCTCCTTGGTACAACTCGAATGAAAGAAAAGAAATTCAGAGAAACACACTGAAATATTTTTGGAGTTTTTGGTTTTCTTGAACAAGCAAATAAAAGGGAAAAGCAAAAATGAGAAAAACTATTTACACGGGAAAGCTCCCAACAAGCAAAAGAAGAACAAGGAAATCTTTTTGGGTTTTCTTTTTAATACTACAACTAAGGATGCATAGAAAGTAAACTAGCTACAACTAATTTTTTTGGTTTTTCTAAAGTTTTTCAAACACACAAGAAGAAAGCAAGAAAAATTTAAACATGGATGATACAATGAAAAAGTGTGAACACCGACAAGATGAAAAAGTGAACATGAATGTAATGTCGGTGGGAAACACGTACTCCCCCAAGCTTAGGCTTTTGGCCTAACTTGGTAGTAGATCAGTAATCTGGATAGTAGTTGGCGTGGTAGCTCACGGAGGCTCTCGGTGTGGATGCCTTGGCCTGTCGTGCTGCCTCCACTGCTGTGTTGTGAGCTCGGGCCTCGCTCTCAAGAACAAATTTTCTTCCTTTGCTGTGATAATCAAAAAGAGCTGGCGCATGCAAATTTTTGTGCACAACAGATTTTTGGTTAAACAATAGATTATAAGTGAAGTTGTCAAACTTTCCCTTGAGAATCTTACGATCTTTTAAAGTGTCAAAATCTAAATACTGCGTGGGTAGGATAGGATCGAAGGGCACGGGTGCAACACCCAGCCCTTGTGCTAAATGTGTGGCATATATTCCACCATAGAAATAGCCACTGTTAGCATTGTGTTGAAGTCTGCGTGCAACAATTGATCCAAGGTTATAATTCCTTTCACCGGTGAGAGCGATGTGTATGAGGCTCGAGTCTGGAGCACAAAGTGTACTACATTCTTGCTTGCCTACTATGCACTTCCCGTTAAATAATGCAAAGTACTGAATTGCGGGAAAATGAATGCTCTTTATTCTACCTTGTGTCACTCCCCTCGTCTCACCGTAACAAAGACTGGACAAGAATGTTTGATACTCAGCCCTTGGCGGTTTGTCAAGCGAACCCCAAAACGGGAGTTTGTAGTGGTAAGCAAAATTCTCTAGTGAGATGGTAAATGGGTTATCATAAAGCATAAACGACACCCTAGACTCACGAGGAAGGAATTTAAATCCTTTGACAAATGACTCAGTGAGAAGGTGGCATTGTTCACACTTGTCTGAAATGTAGGTACCGAGACCGGGATTGTGAACATATTGCTCAAATTCTTCTTTAATGCCCACACGTATCATATACTCATCGCAAGGCCATAAGCATGTTTTGGTGGTGGCATCTCGAGTGGAACTTTCACTTGGTTCAACATATGACCGGCGAGCGGAGCTGTCACTAGAGGATGCCCCCGAGGATCGCCTCCTCGAGGAACTCCTTCCAAACAAGTTCATCATGTTCGCATACAATTTTCTGGAAAAAAATTGGTGACAAAAATTTATCAACAGAACTTCATAAGATTGATAGCAACTACTCATGGGGATACATAGAGGCCATAGCAAGCATTCAAACTACTTAGAACACTAAGAATTCAACATGCAAGCTCATCTACAGTAGCACCAAGAGTAGCTAATTATTCAAAATATAAAACACTAAAACAAAAACTAATTGGACAAACGATGGACTCACATACCAAGCAACAATCCTCCGAAACAGTTTTGGAAACGGAGCTTCGAGCAAAGAGATCGAAATCCGCGAGTTTGAGAGCAAGAACACGGGAGAGAGAGCAATGGAGATTTTTTTCTGGAGGTAGGTGATGATGTGGTATCAAGAGATAAGTGAGGGGGGCACGTGGGGACCACAACCCACCAGGGCGCGCCTGGTTTCCTGGCGCGCCCAGGTGGTTTGTGCCCACCTGGTGCACCTCCCTCTGATGTTATTTTCACCAAAAAATCTTAAATATTCAGAAAAAAACGTATTAATTTTTAAGGGAATTCTGAGAACTTTTATTTTTGGGTCATTTTGTATTGCACGGGAAAATCAGAAAACATACGAAACATGGCATTTTATTCTATTTAACTAATAAAAACAGTGAATAAAAAGTAGGGACAGAAATTAGTGCTTACTAAATTCATCAACTTCATACCGTTCAAAAATGATCCATTAATAAGGTTGATCAAGTCTTATTAACAACCACTTTCGATTAGCATGAAACCGAAGAACTTTTGTAAACCACTAAGTTACCTCAATGGGGATATGCATGTCCACAACAATAAGCATTTCATATTTCTTTTTTACAGTAGGTAGAGGTATTTGAAAACTTCCAATAGTGATTGTCGGAGATTTTTCAATAACATTAATACCATTCACTGGGAATTGTTTCTGTGGAAAGTGCACCATATGCTCATTACCATTGATATGAAAGGTGACCTTGCTTTTATTGCAATCAATAACAGCCCCTGCAGTATTCAAGAAGGGTCTACCAAGGATAATCGACATGTTGTCATCCTCGGGCATCTCAAGTATAACAAAGTTAGTCAAAATAGTAACATTAGCAACAACAATGGGCACATCCTCACAGATACCAATAGGTATGGTAGTTGATTTATCAGCCATTTGCAAAGATATTTTAGTAGGTGTGAGTTTATTCAAATCAAGTCTTTTATATAAAGAGAAAGGCATAACACTAACACCAGCTCCTAAATCACAGAAAGCAGTTTTCACATAATTCTTTTTGATGGAGCAAGGTATAGTTGGAATTCCCAGATCTCCAAGTTTTTTAGGTACTCCATCCTTAAAAGTATAATTAGCAAGCATAGTGGAGATTTCAGCTTCCGGTATTTTTCTCTTATTAGTGATGATGTCTTTCATATACTTTGCATAAGGAGGCATTTTCAAGATATCAGTCAAGCGAGTACGCAAAAAGACTGGCCTCGGCATTTCAGCAAAGTGTTCAAATTCTTCATCATCATTCTTTTTAGTTAACTTAGGTGGAAAAGGCATAGGTTTTTGAACCCACGGTTCTCTTTCTTTATCGTGTTTTCTAGCAACAAAGTCTATTTTGTCATACCGTTTATTCTTAGGTTGTGGGTATCAATATCAACATGTGGTTCTATCTCAACATCATTGTCTGGTTCTTTATTATTTGGTTGAGTGTCTTCATGAATATCAGCATTATCTTTTTCATTATCACTAGGTGAGTGTTCATTACCAGACTGAGTTTCAGCATCAGGGATAGAAACTTCATTATCATTATCAGGAGGTTTTTCTATTTCAGGTTCACTAGGAGCATGTGAAGTCCTATCATTCTTCTTTTTCCTTTTCTTTTTAGAAGAACTAGGTGCACTAGTGTTGGAACTTTGTGAATCTTGTTCAATTCTTTTTGGGTGTCCCTCAAGATAAAGTAGTCCCTGAGTCATTTTACCTCCTCTAGTTGCAACTCTAACAGAAAGTCATGCATATTATTATTCATTTCATCAAGCAAGTCTCTTTGAGATTTAGCAACTTGTTCTAACTGAGTTTGAACCATTGAAGCATGCTTTCCAACACCTCTAACATCATTTGATATTCTAAATAACAAGCCACTCAAGCGAGCAATCATATCAGAATTGTATTTCAATTATTTCATAACATTTGCATTGAAGTGGTCTTGTTTTCTAATATATTTTTCAAACTCATAAAGGCATTGGCTAGGATGCATATTGTGAGGATTATCATTATCATTGAACTTCATAAGAAAATTTACCTCTACAACCTTAGGAGGTGGTGGTGTATTAAATCCATGTATTTCTTCAATAGGAGGTAAATTTTTAACATCCTTGGCTTTAATACATTTTTCCTTCATAGATTTCTTTGCCTCTTGCATATCTTCAGGACTGAGATATAATATACCCCTCTTCTTTAGAGTGGATTTAGCCGGTGGTTCAGGGAGAGCCCAATCATCATAATTTTTCAATATATTATTAAATAATTCTTCAGCTTGTCCAATAGTTCGTTCCCTGAAAACACAACCAACACAACTATCTCGGAAGTCCCTAGAAGCATCGGTTAGTCCATTATAGAAGATATCAAGTATTTCATTTTTCTTAAGAGGATGATCAGGCAAAGCATTAAGTAATTGGTAAAGCCTCCCCCAAGCTTGTGGGAGGCTCTCTTCTTTAATTTGAACAAAGTTAAATATTTCCTGCAAGGCAACTTGTTTCTTACAAGCATGAAAATATTTTTCAGAGAAGTAATAAATCATATCATGGGGACTACGGACACAAACAGGAGCAAGAGTATTGTACCAAGCTTTAGCATCACCCTTTAATGAGAAAGAAAATAATTTGAGAATAAAGTAATAGCGAGTTTTCTCATCATGAGCAAAAAGGGTGGCTATGTCATTCAACTTAGTAAGATGTGCCACAACAGTTTTAGTTTCATAACCATGGAAAGGATCAGATTCAACCAAAGTAATTAACTCTAGGTCGACAGAGAATTCATAATCCTTATCATCAATAAAGATAGGTGAAGTAGAAAACTTAGGATCACATTTCATTCTAGCATTTAGAGTTTTTATTTATACTTGCATAATAATTTCTCTAGATCATCTCTATCTGTCCAAGCAAGAATATCTCTAGTTGTTTCTTCACTCATAACATAACCTTCCGATACCTTAGGCAATTCATATCTAGGAAGGCTAGTTCTAGCTGGTATTTCAGGAGTTTCAGTTTCAAGCTCATCATCAGATTCAACAACGTCATGTTGTATAACTCTAGCAATTTGTTTATCAAGAAAGTCACCAAGTGGAACATCATCATTAAGCAAGGTATTAGCATCATCATAAGCATTATCCATAGCAGAAGTAGCATCATCAAGAACTTGCGACATATCATAACTAATAGCATGCGGTGGTGTTGCAAGTTTACTTATAAAAGAAGGTGAATCTAAAGCAGAGCTGGATGGCAGTTCCTTACCCCCCCCCCCCTCGTCTTTGAGGGAAATATCTTAGTCTTAGCATCCTTCAGATTCTTCATTGTGATAATATGATAATAATCCCAAGTGACTCAACAAATATAGCTATGCTCCCCGACAACGGCACCAGAAAAAGGTCTTGATAACCCACAAGTATAGGGAATTGCAACAGAGTATTCAACCCAAATTTATAGATTCGACACAAGGGGAGCCAAAGAATATTTAAAGGTATTAGCAGCTGAGTTGTCAATTCAACCACACCTGGAGATTAATTATCTGCAGCAACATGATCAGTAGCAAAGTAATATGATAGTTTTGATAATAGTACTGGTAGCAACGATAACGGTAACAGTGATAGCAGTAATTTTGTAGCAAGTATAACAGTGATGATAGCAATAGTAACTTAGCAGGAACAATATAGGATAAATTCGTAGGCATTGGATTGGTGACTTGTTGGATGATATTCATCATGAGAAAGCTATAACCTAGGGCAATACGGCACTAGCTCCGGTTCATCAATATAATGTAGGCATGTATTCCGTAAATAGTCATACGTGCTTATGGAAAGAACTTGCATGACATTTTTTGTCCTACCCTCCCGTGGTAGCGGGGTCCATATTGGAAACTAAGGGATATTAAGGCCTCTTTTTAATAGAGAACCGGAACAAAGCATTAACACATGGTGAATACATGAACTCCTCAAACTACGGTCATCACTGGGAGTGGTCCCGGCTATTGTCACTCCGGAGTTGCCGGATCATAACGTGTAGTAGGTGACTATAACTTGCAAGATCGGATCTAGAACATGGATATAATGGTGATAACATAAATGGTTCAGATCTTAAATCATGGCACCCGGGCCCAAAGTGACAATCATTAAGCATGGAAAAGTCATAGCAACATCAATCTTAGAACATAGTGGATACTAGGGATCAAGCCCTGACAAAACTAACTCGATTACATGATGAATCTCATCCAACTCCTCACCGACCAGCGAGGCTACGAAGGAATTACTCACTCCCGGTGGGGAGCATCATGGAATTCGCAATGGAGAAGGGTTGGTGATGACGAAGAACGAAGATCCCCCTCTCCGGAGCCCCAAACGGACTCCAAATCTGGCCTCCCGATGAAGAACAGGAGGTGACGGCGGTTCCATCTCGTGGATCGTGATAATTCTTTCTCCCAGATTTTTTTCTGGAAAAATAGGAGTTTATAGCATCGGTTTCAGGGTCTACGGGGCCACCAGGAGAGGGGGCGCACCCTGGTGGGTTGTGCTCACCCAGGTGCCCCCCTCTGGTGGGTCTTGACTCCAGAAATTCTTATTATTGATATACAAAATCCTCGCAAAGTTTCGTTCCATTCCTAGAACTTTTATTTCTGCACAAAAACAACACCATGGTAGTTTTGCTGAAAACAGCATCAGTTTGGGAGTTAGTTTCATTCAAATCATGCAAATTAGAGTCCAAGAAAAGAAGAAAAGCATTAGGAAAAGTAGATACGTTGGAGACGTATCAATCAGCACAAAGACTCCATGGGTGTTAGAATCATTACTATGTAATCTAGATTATTGACTCTAGTGTAAGTGGGAGACTAAAGGAAATATGCCCTAGAGGCAATAATAAAGTTGTTACTTATATTTCCTTATATCATGATAAATGTTTATTATTCATGCTAGAATTATATTAATCGGAAACTTAGTACATGTGTGAATACATAGACAAATAGAGTGTCCCTAGTATGCCTCTACTTGACTGGCTCATTAATCAAAGATGGTTAAGTTTCCTGACCATAGACATGTGTTGTCATTTGATGAATAGGATCACATCATTAGAGAATGATGTGATGGACAAGACCCATCTGTTAGCTTAGCATTATGATCATTTAGTTTTATTGCTATTGCTTTCTTCATGACTTATACATATTCCTCTGACTATGAGATTATGCAACTCCTGAATACCGGAGGAACACCTTGTGTGCTATCAAACATCACAACATAACTGGGTGATTATAAAGATGCTCTACAGGTGCCTCCGAAGGTGTTTGTTGGGTTGACATATATCAAGATTAGGATTTGTCACTCCATGTATCGGAGAGGTATCATTGGGCCCTCTCGGTAATGCACATCACTATAAGCCTTGCAAGCAATGTGAATAATGAGTTAGTTGCAGGATGATGCATTACAGAATGAGTAAAGAGACTTGCCGGCAATGAGATTGAACTAGGTATGATGATACCGACGATCGAATCTCGGGCAAGTAACATACCGGTGATAAAGGGAATGACGTATGTTGTTATGCGGTTTGACCGATAAAGATCTTCGTAGAATATGTAGGAACCAATATGAGCATCTAGGTTCCGCTATTGGTTATTGACCAGAGATGTGTCTCGGCCATGTCTGCACAGTTCTCGAACCCATAGGGTCCGCACGCTTAACATTCGATGACGATTTTTATTATGAGTTATGTGTTTTGGTGACCGAAGTTTGTTCGGAGACCCAGATGAGATCACAGACATGACGAGGAGTCTCGAAATGGTCGAGAGGTAAAGATTCATACATTGGAAGATTATATACGGACACCGGAATGGTTCCAAAGAGGTTTGGGGATTTTTTAGAATACCGGGAGGTTACCGGAACCCCCTGATACGTCTCCAACATATCTATAATTTTTTATTGTTCCATATTGTTTTATTATCAATCTTGGATGTTTTATAATCATTTTATATCATTTTTTGGTACTAACCTATTGACATAGTGACAAGTGCGAGTTGCTGTTTTTTCCACGTTTTTTTACATCACAAAAAATCAATATCAAACAGAGTCCAAATGCCACGAAACTTTACGGAGATTTTTTATGGACCAGATGGAAGATATTCGGCCTTGGTTGCACCTGGGGGAGTCCCGAGGAGGGGACAACCCACTAGGGCATGCCAGGAGGCCCAGGCGCGCCCTGGTGGGTTGTGCCCACGTCGAGTGCCCCCTGGACCGCCTATTTGCTCTATAAATACCCTAATATTCCCAAAACCCTAAGGGAGTCGACGAAATATTCATCCGGTCGTCGTAGAGTCCAGAACCACCAGATCCAATCTAGACACCATCACGGAAGGGTTCATGAGGGAGTCCTCAATTAAGGGGTCCCCGGGCGTCCTGCGTGTGTGACATGGGCCGGATTGTTGGACCATGAAGATACAAGATAGAAGACTTCCTCCCATGTCCGCATGCGACTCTCCTTTGCGTGGAAGGCAAGCTAGGCATCCGGATGTATTATTTCCTTCCTCTGTAACCGACTTTGTATAACCCTAGGCCCCTCCGGTGTCTATATAAACCGGAGGGTTTAGTCCGTAGACAACAATGACAATCATACATGCTAGACTTCTAGGGTTTAGCCACAACGATCTCGTTGTAGATCAACTCTTGCAATCCTCATACTCATCAAGATCAATCAAGCAGGACGTAGGGTATTACCTCCATCAAGAGGTCCCGAACCTGGGGTAAAACATCATGTCCCATGTCTCCTATTACCATCGACCTTAGACGCACAGTTCGGGACCCCCTACCCGAGATCCGCCGGTTTTGACACCTACATTGGTGCTTTCATTGAGAGTTCCACCGTGTCGTTGCGAGAAGGTTCGATGGCTCCATCAATCATTCGCAACGATGCTGCCCTAGGGGAGGTTTTTCTCCCCAGCCAGATCTTCGTATTTGGCGGCTTTGCACTGCAGGCCAACTCGCTTCGCCATCTAGAGCAGATCGACAGCTACGCCCCAGGTCACCGGATTAGTTTTGGAAACCTGGATTATGTCGCTGATATCCGAGGAGACTTGATCTTCCAAGGATTCACGACCCCAACCTCCGCTCTGGCCTTAGATACAGAGCACGTCGCTAGGTCCGAAGACGGGATTTCTAAGCCCGCCGGACTATCTGCGGCTACTAAGCCCAGTACGGGAGAGTCGGAGGAAGCAGTGTCACTGGCAACCATCATAAAGCCGGACTCTTCTCCGGACACTGGCTCCGAACCCTCGGAGTCAGCATCATGTGAGCTCGGCCATGGAGTCCCCTTCTCGTCGTACTCCATGAATTCTTTTCTCCCTGGACAAACCTCGCCTTTAAGCGAGGCTTTGGACTTGATGCGATCCCTTGTTATTACAGAGGAGCAACGTCCGTACTATGCCCAACCCGGACTAGGGGCTGAGAGCGGGGAATTTTATGTCCCACCCACCACCCACTTCATCGCCACAGTCGAGGACTTAACTGACATGCTCGATTACAGCTCCGAAGACATCGACAGTATGGACGACGATGCCAGAGAAGAGCAGGCCCAAAACCCACCGTTTACCAGATGCTGGACGACCACCTCTTCGTATGACGTATACATGGTGGATACACCCAAAGAGGGTGACAGCGATAATGAGAAAAATCCAGTCGAGGATAAACCTCCTGAGATACAGCCAAAGCACCGACGTCAGTGGTGTCGCTCTAAATCACGCCATGGAAAAGACTGCGATACCGGCATGAGAAACAACAACACTCCGGATGAGGCCGAAGAGCAATAAAACCTCGTCGAGCCAACCTCCAAACAAGACGATCGGGAAGATGGGAAAGTTATCCCTCATGAACAGGCCATAAATGAAGACTTGGAGGACATTAATTATCTTCCACTCTCCGAGGATGAGGTGAGCCTCGGCGATGAAGACTTTATCGTGCCTGAGGAACCTCTTGAGCAAGAGCGCTTTAAGCGCCGGCTAATTGCCACTACGAGGATCCTGAAAAAGAAACAGCAGCAGCTTCAAGCTGATCAAGATCTACTCAACGATAGGTGGACTAATGTCCTGGCAGCCAAGGAGTACGACCTCAAGCGCCCAACTAAAAGTTACCTGAAGCATAAACTCCTACCTCAATTTGACGACAAGGCACTTGAGCCCATACCGTCAGCATGTAATGCGGCTGACCGGCCACCACGTGACCGGGACAAAATGACAACTCAAGCCGAACACCAGCCCATATTATCTCGCCGTAAAGATCGAGACACAACAGCTCGGGGATATACATATGACCTACGGCAGGACCTGCAAAATAGAGCAGGTCCAACCAAATCGATCTACAGATCACGGGGGCGTGCCCCGAGGCACGACAACGGCTATCTAGCCGGACGTGACAAGCATAATCACACCCGGGCCGAAAACCGCAGACGGATTCCATCCGAGCTACGTCACGACCTGCCCGGATATAGAGGTGCCGCACATCCCCTCTGCTTCACTGATGAAGTAATGGAACCTGAATTCCCAGAAGGGTTCAAACCTATGAATATCAAATCATATGATGGAACAACAGATCCCGCGGTATGGATTGAGGACTTTATTCTCCATATTCATATGGCCCGCGGTGATGATCTTCATGCCATCAAATACCTCCCCCTAAAACTCAAGGGACCAGCTCGGCACTGGTTGAACAACTGCCTAAAAAATCTATTGGTAGCTGGGAGGACCTGGAAGACGCCTTCCGTGACAACTTCCAAGGCACATACGTCAGACCTCCAGATGCTGATGACTTAAGTCACATAGTTCAACAGCCCGTAGAGTTAGCCAGGAAATTTTGGACTCGGTTCCTCACTAAAAAGAACCAGATCATTAACTGTCCAGATGTCAAAGCCCTAGCGGCCTTTAAGCATAGCATCCGCGAAGAATGGCTCGCCCGACACCTCGGCCAAGAAAAGCCGAAGTCCATGGCGTCCCTCACTGCACTTATGACCCGCTTTTGCGTGGGCGAAGATAGCTGGCTAGCCCATAGCAATAATAATGCAAGCGAACCTGGCACTTCTGAAGCTAGAAATAGCAATGGCAAGCCCCGACGCAACATGCATAAGCATCGAAATAATGGTAACAATACCGATGACACGGCGGTCAACGCTGGATTCAGTGGTTCCAAGTCCAGCCAGTGGAAGAAGCCATACAAAAGAAACAATCCGGGCCAATCCAACTTGGATCGCATACTGGATCGTCCATGTCAGATCCATGGCACCCCCGATAAACCAGCCAATCATACCCACAGAAGTTGTTGGGTCTTTAAACAGGCCGGTAAGTTGAATATCGAAGACAACGAGAAGGGGTCGCAAAGTGAGGACGACAACGAGGAGACTCGTCCACCGAACACAGGGGGACAAAAGAAGTTTCCCCCCTCAAGTGAAAACGGAGAGCATGATATACGTTCCCCACATCCCCAAGAGGGAGCGCAAGCGAGCGCTCAAGAACGTCTACACGATAGAGCCAGTCACCCCAAAATTCAACCCATGGTCATCCTATCCGATCACCTTCGATCGCAGGGATCATCCGACTAGTATCCATCATGGAGGCTCATCCGCACTGGTCCTCGACCCAATCATTGATGGATTCCACCTCACGCGCATCCTCATGGATGGTGGTAGCAGCCTCAACCTTCTCTATCAGGATACAGTCCGCAAGATGGGCATCGATTCGTCAAGAATCAAGCCCACAAAAACTACCTTTAAAGGAGTAATACCAGGTGTAGAGGCGCGCTGCACAGGCTCAATTACATTGGAAGTTGTCTTCGGATCTCCGGACAACTTCCAAAGCGAGGACTTGATCTTCGATACCATCCCCTTCCACAGTGGCTATCATGTACTGCTCGAACGAACTGCATTTGCTCGATTCAATGCGGTGCCACACTATGCTTATCTCAAGCTCAAGATGCCCGGACCACGCGGTGTCATAACAGTCAATGGAAACACGGAACGCTCCCTCCGTACCGAGGAGCACACCACGGCCCTTGCAGCGGAAGTACAGAGCAACCTTATCAAGCAGAACTTTAATTCGCTGGCCGAGCTCCCGGACATTGTCAAACGAGTCCGGATTACACCGCGGAAGGACAGTCCAGCTCGTCAGGAGCTCGAATGGCAATTCGGCCTCCGTCTCAGTCCCAACCAACTGGCGGCATACGTACCGCACGCACATAACTACGCACTCAAAATACCATGGGCAAAGATGGAGGCGCAACCCGATTGTGATCCATAATACGGCTCGACCATCCCTAGACACAGACATTTTCTCTTTTATTTTTTTTCCTTTTCAGGTTTTTTCTTCACATGTCCTTCTCGACGGCCTAATAATCGATCCTTTCGAAGGATGGATATACCAAGGTGGCAAGTAGCATCGATGTATGGGTGAATTTCTAGGTGGTCTTTTTGACGATCACTCTGCCTATCTTCAGGACCCGCACGAAGCTCCCCCCTTGGTCTTGGCATGTTAAATAGCCTTGTTGCCTATCGCACTATTTGTACAAATACGCTTTGACGTTAATCAAATTGTAATGGAAACAGCTTGTGGCCCAGCTTATGTGGCACTGGCTTACTACTTCATTTTATTTTGTTATTATTATTGATTGCATCCGTATACTTTGGTACGCGTTGATTTGCCAGGAGCCTCACTGTGCTCCATACTACGGCAACAAGTCCGAACACTTTTACAGTATAGTTCGCCCCCCCTCGAATTTAGCATTATATGCATCAGCTCCGAATCATGTCTTTGGTCAATAGTTGGGTTGCCCGGCTCCTGTGCTTACTACTTTACGTTCCGCTCTATCGGCTAGGGTAGTAAAGGGAGAACTACTGCGATTGTGTCCTGGTTTATCCGGATGAGCACCTTAGTAGCGAAAGCCGAAAACTGACTGTCATGATGCGGCGTGAGCTGGTCAGCTATACGGAGGCTAAAATCTCTCGCAATTTTTTCCGCATTATGCGACGGATCGGCCTTCACCCGATCAGGTGTCTACAATACCCTAGTCCGGATTAACGAATACTAGGGGTTGCGCCTACATTTCTATTGTCAAACTCCTATGGCTAAGTGAGGGTGATAAAGCCACATAGTCCGATTGCCTGGTTCGCTGCGCTGAACACCTCCTTTAAGGACCAAAATCTTGGATCAAGAGTGTTTAGGTTTCAACCCGAACACCCCCGTACTACCTACGTGAGGGCTGAAACCGACGACTGGCCAACTCTCAGATTTAATAATACGGCCGCACAGGAGATACAATTTTAAAATAAACAGAAAGCATTATATTACATATCATCCTTCTTTTCATCATACAGGACGAGATAACATGAATGTATTCATTTAAACATAATGTCTTTTGAACACTGGCCCTCTACAATGCGGGATCCCTTCAGGACATCCTCAAAATATCGCTCAGGTGTACGGTGCTCCTTGCCCGCGGGCGGTCCCTCGGTCGCGAGCTTGACAGCGTCCATCTTCGCCCACTGCACCTTGACACGGGCGAAGGCCATTCGTGCACCTTCGATGCAGACCGACCGCTTGATGGCGTCAAGCCGAGGGCAGGCATTAACCAGCCGCTTCACGAGTCCAAAGTAGCTACTGGGCAGGGCGTCAGCAGGCCATAGACGGATTGTCAAATCCTTCATGGCCAGTTCGGACGCCCTATGCAGTTCGGTCAGCTGCTTCAGCTCATCGCTAAAGGGCACCGGATGTTCTGGCGCAAGGTATTGCAACCAGAACAGGTTCTCCATTGAGCTCCCCTCTTCGGCTCGGAAGAACTCCGCTACGTCAGCAACACTGCGCGGCAGACCCGTAAACGCTCGTGGAGAACTCCAAATCCGGGTCGGTAAGAGGTACCTTTTCTTCACAAACTTGCTCTGCATAATAAAGGCCTTACCCGCCGTGATTTTCCTGGCTTCCTGGATCTCCTGGAGGGCATCCTGGGCTTCGGCCCGAGCCTCTTGCGCACTTTGGCGGGCCTTAGCAAGTTTGGACTCTTGGTCCGAGATCTTGCGCTCCAAGGACTCACATTTCTTTGCGGCATCCTGGAGCTCCTACTAGACCTCCCTGACCCTTGCCTCGTGCTTTTCACGGGCGACTTGTTCCTTCACCGCTCTCTGTTGGGCCTCGGCAGCGACTTCTTGAGGGTCTCCACCTCAGTCGCAGCCCCTACGAAATATCATGATAGTATGATCAACATACACAATTCATATCTTTCTACATCCGAATAGACCATTGCATACCTTGCTGGTCCTCTAGTTGTTTTTTAAGATGGCCGAGCTCTTCCTCGGCCCGCTCCAAACTCTACTTCAGTTTAGAGACTTTGGCAGAATGAGAGGTCACAGCCAACATCGACGCCTGCTTATTCATATAAACATATATTGGTTAGTCTCCTGCGAAAATTATTTGATCCTCTGCCCGGCTTCTCTTTTCGAGCACCGGATAGTGTCTCATGGGCTACTGTCTATACTATGATATTCCTTTTTGCATAAATTACGTCGCATACCTTAAAGCCTGTCAGAAGGCTGGTGCAGGCTTCCGTCAGTGCGCTCTTAGCGGACCGAACCCTCTCAACCACCGTACCCATGAGGGTATGGTGTTCTTCAACAATGGAAGCGCTTTGCAGTGCTTCCAGTAAAGTATCCGACGCCTCTGGATGGACAGAGGTCACCGGCGGAATAGGTGCACCTCCTTCTTGCGAAGGAGGCTGCTTGCCTGATTCCGGAGCCATATGGGCCTCCGGAATAGTTTTTGACTGGGGGCCGAATTGGACATGGCCCCCATCGCCAGTCTTCGGGGGGATTTTGTAACACCCTTGATGCGACTATAGCTCCCATGTGTCGAGGCACGACTTAGAGGCATAATCGCATTGAAGGCATAAGTTGCAAGTTAGGCAATCTTCACAACATCCCATGGAATATAAATAATAATAAAGGGGAGATAACATAGTTGGCTTACACTCACGACGTCAACCAAGTACATAAATAACAATACATCATCCAAACACTCATGGCTCGACTACGGCGCCAAAATAAAAGATAACCCAACAAGCGACACGGTCCCAATCAACCCCAACTGGGCACCACTACTGATCATCGGGAAAGGAAACATAGTAACGTTGAGAGTCTTCGTCGAACTCCCACTTGAGCTCATACGCGTCTCCTGGAGCGGAATCATCAGGCCCTGCATCTGGTGTAATAGTAATCTGTGAGCCACAGGGACTCAGCAATCTCGCACCCTCGCGATCAAGCCTATTTAAGCTTATAGGTATGGCAAGGTAAATATATGTGGAGCTGCAGCAAGCGGCTAGCATATATGGTGGCTAACTTATTCGCAAAGGAGAGCGAGAAGAGGAGGCAAAGCGCGCGCGAGAAACTAGAGAACAGCCTGCGCAAACATTACTCCAACACCGTGTCCACTTCCCGGACTCCGCCGAGAAGAGGCCATCACGGTAACACACTCAGTTCATTCATTTTAATTAAGTTAAAGTTCAAGTTATCTACAACCGGACATTAACAAATTCCCATCTGCCCATAACCGCGGGCATGGCTTTCGAAAGTTCAAATCCCTGCAGGGAGTCCCAACTTAGCCCATGACAAGCTCTCACGGTCAACGAAGGAATAGACCTCCTCCCAAGACGTTCCGATTAGCCTCGGTATCTCGGTAATTCAAGACACTTCGACGGGTTAAAACAAGACCAGCAACACCGCCCGAATGTGCTGACAAATCCCGATAGGAGCTGCACATATCTTGTTCTCAGGGCACACTCAGATGAGCAAGACGTCGGGTAGGCCAGCCCAGAGTTGCCCTTGGTAGCCCCGGACATTGCTCGGTTGGACCAACACTCAGAGGAGCACTGGCCCGGGGAGGCTAAAATAAGATGACCCTTGAGTCTGCAGAACCCAAGGGAAAGAAAAGGCTAGGTGGCGAATGGTAAAACCAATGTTGGGCATTGCTGGAAAAGCTTTAATCAAGGCAAACTATCAAGGGGTTCCCATTATAACCCAACCGTGTAAGGAACGCAAAATCCGGGAACATAACACCGATATGACGGAAACTAAGGCGGCAAGAGTGGAACAAAACACTAGGCGAGAGGCCGAGCCTTCCACCCTTTACCAAGTATATAGATGCATTAAGATAACATGTCAATATAATGATATCCCAACAAGTAAATAAATGTTCCAACAAGGAACGGCCTTCAATCTTCACCTGCAACTAGCAACGCTATAAGAGGGGCTGAGCAAAGCGGTAACATGGCCAAACAACGGTTTGCTAGGACAAGGTGGGTTAGAGGTTTGACATGGCAATTTGGGAGGCTTGCAAGAAAGTGGTAGGCATCGTAGAAATGGCATAGCAAAAGAGCGAACAAACTAGCATAGCAAAGATAGTAGTGATTTCGAGAGTATGATCATCTTGCCTGCACAGTTGTCAGAGTTGACTCGATCCTCGAATGCAAACTCAACGGGCTCCTCGTTAGAAAACGCGTCTCCCGGCTCTACCCAAACAAGACAAACAATCAACAAGGATACAATCAACCACGTGCAAGACCAAGCAATATTGTGCAATGATGATATGCTATGCGGGATGCGATGCGGGATGCAAAATGCAAGATATGACAGGAAATGCACGACCCTGGGCCTCAACATGGAAATCCAAGTGTGCCACTGGAAATATGAGATGAAATCGCTTGAAAACGATATAAAGAACGCCGGAATCGGAGTTACGGTTTGGAAATGGCAAGCGATTCAAATATGACACCGGTCTGCGATTTACAGCAAGTAGGCATCTAAATGCAATGAGATGAACATGCTACAGCACTCAAACATGACAACAAAATACATGGCAGGGATGCACACAAGATGCTTAACAAAAGTCTAGCACTGATCTATGGCCAATTCATCCATTAACAGGTTCAAACAAGCATGGCAAAAATGCATATGGCAAACAGATCTCAGACTTGGTGAAATCAACACTTGTCTGGAATTTCAGATCAGGTAGCACTCTTCGGAGCAACAAAACTACATGCTACAGGATCTGAACAGGGCAAAGTAAAGCATTGCATGGATCTACTCAAAGAGCTTAACAAAAGTCCCTTAGTGACCTTGAGCCAAAAGGGATCAGAAAATACAATTGCAAGCACGTGAACATAGCAAAAACATAATCAGTTTTCATACTTAGTGAAAACTGACACATGCTAAAATATAACTCAAGTAGGCATGTTTACGAGCTCGATGCACTCACCACGGTGCAAGTCATGGCAATACAAGTATACATCCATCAAGAAGGCACAAAATGCAAGATAGACATGGCAAGGACAATAGCATAGCATGTACGGATCAACTACAACATCACCGGCAAAATTGCAAACAAGTTGACAATCTTCCCAGATTCACAAAGTAGCAAAAGTAGAGCTCGATTGACTCAAGCTAGGGTGCTCCATAATTGCAAACAAAGACATGGATGAATAGAGCACTACAAGATTAACAAAACTCCCTTACTGATCATCCTCAAAAGAGGCATGGATCACTAGGAAACAACAAGAACATATGGCATCATGAGATAAACAGCTCCAGGACAATGAAATCACTAAGTCCCTGAAAACAGAATTAGCAAGTGCACCACTTTGCAAGCTTGCACAAATCACCACACACATCACAAAAATACATGGGTTGCACCTCTGGAAAGATGACAAAACCCTTAACAAAACACATGTAGAGCATCAGGGCATATCATGCACACATTAATCATGGCAAAAATGACAAAAACCTACACGGAGTATCAGATCTGACAATAATCTCAAGTAGCCCTATTCTAATAGCATTTCGGGTATCAAGATGAACACAAATGAAAATGATGCAATGGAATGGAATGATGTACTCTCTGAGATGAACATTTTGATATGCTATATGCATTAATCGGAGTTACGGATGCAAAGTTACGGAGCTACGAATAGGGGCACTTGGATCTGCAATTTAGGACTTGGTAGAAAAATCACCCCACGAGAAAAAATCAACTCCGGCGAGAAGAGGCCGGTTCCTCCGTCTTCGGCGACGGGGAGGCTCGAGCGCTGCGGGGGGAGGCCGGGGAGCGGCCGGACTCCGGCGGGGCAGCCGGATCCGACTCCGGGAGGCGCGGGCGGCGCGGATCGGGCCGGCGGCGAGCGGATCGGGGCGGCA